>NC_057814.1:117980560-117986635 GCF_018294505.1 Triticum aestivum
GGCGGGGCGCGTCGGGGAGGAGAGAGAGGAGAGAACAGAGAGTAACGGGCGGGGGGGTACGGGCCGTTAGGTAATCGGCTCTTTGCCGTCCGCTAATCTTTGCCGTCCGCTGGCGGACGGCAAAGAGGTGGGGCGTTAAGTTTTTTTCAAACGGGCGGGGGGTGGGGGCCAC
Source organism: Triticum aestivum (assembly GCF_018294505.1). Taxonomy (NCBI): domain Eukaryota; kingdom Viridiplantae; phylum Streptophyta; class Magnoliopsida; order Poales; family Poaceae; genus Triticum; species Triticum aestivum. Next base: position 117,980,733 of record NC_057814.1, read on the forward strand.
CTCCCTCTTTGACGTCCGCCAGCGGACGGCAAAGAGCTGGCTGATGGCAAAGAGCTTCTTTGCCGTCTGCCATTTCTTTGCCGTCCGCTTTTTGGTAGCTGATGGCAAAGAGATTCTTTGCCGTCAGCTAGCAGACGGCAAAGAGCTGGCAGAGGGCAAATTAGCTGATTCGAGTAGTGCGAGCCTCGTGCCGTAAGTTCTGGAGTAGGCGCTTGCAGACGTTCTGGATAACATTTGCCGCGTCCTCCTCGTATCCCTCCTCACACCTGTAGAATTTCTGCAATCAAATGAGACAATATTGATTAGTACAATTAATAACTAGCTAGTTGAAGATTTTGAAATGTGTAAAGGAGAAATTACCCAGAACTTTCTGATCACCATGTCTGCCCTCGTGTCGCACAGGACACCGTCGATAATGACATCCGGTGGGGCCGGGGTAGCCACGTAGTGCTCCCAGCTCAACCCAAGCTCTGGAAGCCGACCCTCACCAGGCAACGTGACAAACCCCGGGAAGTTTTGCCGGCAAAGAACTCCAAGGACGGAGTTGGGCCGGCGAACACTATGATGGTGGTCCCAACCCCTGCAGCATGACAAGGCCAACGCATCAGTTATTTGAAGAAACGTGAATGCAGAAGGTACAAAAATATTAAATGCACTTACGTACCTCTCCCCATCAGGGAAAATCAACCACCTCTGCTCGCGGGTCGCCGGCACGGACGGGAGCCATGTAGCACCATGCTGGTAGACGGTGCCCCCCTCCTCCTCAAGATCAGTCGGCTCCCCGCCATCATCAGCATGGCCACTCGACTCCTCGGGCTGATCCGGCCAGGTACCCCATCCGGACATGTGCTCCTCCGGGGTCTCGTGGGCCGAATTCTCGTGGGCCGAAGGCCAGTCGACCCGAGGCTCGTGGGCCCAAGACCCGTGGACCGGAGGCTCGTGGACCGGAGTCCGTGTAGCCTCCTCCTCGGACGAGTCCAACCTAGCAGTCACGTGCTCGGGTGAAACAGCTGGGGGTGGCGGCGAGGAAGGCGCCCTAGCAGTCACCCTACCTCCTCTCCCACGACCACGTGCCCCACCTCCTCTCTTCCTACCTCGTCCCCTGCTGGGCACCGCGGTCGACGAAGAAGGGCCCGGCGGTGTGGCCATACTGTCCAGCAACACTCGGCAGAGAGGTGCGTCTGGAATGGAAGACCTCAGACCACGCGCCGACGAAGAAGGGGCCTTGGCGCGCTCCCGACCAGCGCCCACCATCTTTCAACACCTGCCATGACAAACAGTAAACGAAATTAGTACAACATAAAAAAAGACCGACATGAATAATAATATGTGTATCACTTAAGTGTATCATCATCAAGTACAACATAAAAAAATTTAATACCTGACACTACTAATAATCTCGATCAGTATCATCAATAAATGCATAATCATCATCATCACTATAATCAATGACGGGCTCATAGGGTTCAGTGGCATCAACGTGTGGAAGGCCACCTTGACGTAATCGGTCAAGCAATGGCAGGTCATCCGCAGCAGTAACCTCTTCTTGTTCCGGCTCTTCTTGTTCCTCCTCTGGGGTGATGTCGGATTCACTGTCGCTGTCTACTTCAATGTTTTGGGGTGAAGTATAGCGGTTCTTGAAACGCTTTTTGGAAAGACGTGTCTCTTGGAAGAATTCTCCTTCATATGTGTCTGGGTTAATGTGAGGTTCATAATCCTCTTCCTTTGGGGGAGATAGTCTAGCACGTGGCGGCACTTCATAAACGACATCCCAACCTTTCAGATTTGGATTAGTTTGGCAGGCCCACGGTAGATAGAATACTTGGGTCGCCTGTTGAGCCATAATATAGACACCAGGAACATCTAAATGGGTCCTTTGGTTGATTTCAACTAGCCCTATATGTTCATGAGTCCTTCTAGTCTCCTTCGGCTGAAACCAATAACATTTAAAGACTACGACATTCGGTGGGTTTTCACCATAGAATAGAAGTTCATAAATTGCTTCAACTCTCCCATAATACTCGGTACCTCCTTCACCGATAGCAGATACACAACAATTTGTAGACTTTTGGTCGGCCATAGATAGCTCTTTGCCATAGGTACGAAAGCGATACCCGTTGATGTCGTATTTGTCAAATGAACGGACCTTATAGTCAAAACCATTAGCGACTTGTCTCAATTCGGCGTCCATAGACTCTGAATTAGTCTACAAGTTTAATATGAAAGGATTGTTGCATTACGCACAAATTAGTGAATGAAACCGGGATAGCCGCCTACAAATTAGCCTACAAGTCTAATGGAAATTACCGTTTGTTTGAACCAAGAGATGAAACCGGGATAGCCGCCTCCTTGCTTTGCGAGAAGCTCATACTCTTCGACAGAATACTTTTGGATCACCGCTCCATACGAGAATAAGGCGACGTATCGACTGTATGAAATATCCAGGAATAAGAGCAGTTCAAAGGAAATAGAAGTTGCGAAACTATGTACCGAGAACTTACTCGATGTACGGCCGCACTTCTATCAGGTTGTTGAAGATATACAACGAAATGGTCCACCATTGTTCGTTATCCAAAGATACTGGATTTGAAACACTGGCTGGTGCGAGATTCCCTTTGAATAGGCTGACGTTGGATCCACCCTTTTTAGGGTCGTCAGCATTGTACCGAGGCTTCGGATTATGCAAATGACGATTTTTGGCTTCGTAGTGTGCTGTCACGAAGTTTGACGCCTCCTCAGTGATGAATGCCTCAGCCATCGATGCTTCAATTCTACGTTTATTTTTACATTTTTGTCGAAGCGTCTTCTGCATCCTCTCAGTTGGGTAGCACCAACGATTTTGCACGGGCCCCCCCAATCTTGCCTCGGTCGGGAAATGCAAAATCAAATGTTGCATTGGATTAAAGAAGCCCGGTGGAAAGATCTTCTCTAACTTGCAGATCAACTCCGGCGCCAGCTCTTCCATTTCTTCTAGCACGCCAGGCGATAGTTCTTTCACACAAAGAACACGGAAGAAATAGCTAAGTTCTGCCAGTACTAGCCATTCATCCTCAGGGATGAAGCCTCGCAACATCACCGGCATTACCCGCTCAATCCATATGTGCCAATCATGACTCTTGAGACCAAATATCTTCAATTTATCAAGACTGGCTCCCCTCTGTAGATTCGCTGCATACCCATCGGGGAACATCAACTGCATTTTCACCCACAAGATAATTTCCCTCATAGCTGGCCTTCCAAGATTGAACCATGCCTTTGGCTTCGTCCAGTTCTGCTTTCCTTTCGGTTCTTTCATGTTTTGTAACGGCCTATCACATAGCGCCTCCAGATCGACTCTAGCCTTCGTATTATCCTTTGACTTCCCATCTATGCCGAACAATGTACCAAAAAGTGCCTCGGCGATATTCATCTCAATGTGCATCACGTCGATGTTGTGTGGGCAAAGGAGGTCTTTGAAGTAAGGCAGATCCCATAAGCATGTTTTGTGAGTCCAGGCGTGCTTAGAATTATACCCCTTGAAGTACCCTGGACGCTCTGGATCTGGCTCAAGAGCGTTTAACTGATCCAGGGTCTGTTGGCCTGTCAATGCAGGTGGTGCAGAGTTTTTGACAACTCTACCTCTGATGAAGTTCTTATTGTCTTTCCTGAACTTATGGCGAAGATTCAGGAACTGTCTATGCATGTCGAAGCAAGAAAACTTGCGACCAGCCTGAAGCCAACGAAACTCAAGAGCTCCCTTGCATGTGGGGCACGGGAACCTTCCATGCACACACCAGCCAACGAATAGCGCATACGCCGGCAAGTCATGCGTCTAGTACATGTACCAGACACGCATTATGAAGTTCCGTTTGCTATAGGCGTCGTATGTCTTGAACCCATTATCCCAGGCTTCTTGCAATACGTCCTTAAGCGGTTGCATGTACACATTCATATTTTTCCCCGGATAGTTGGGCCCTGGAATTATCAACGTCAGGAAAATGTTCTTTCTTTGCATAATCTGTCCGGGGGGGAGATTGAGTGGAAAGACAAATACGGGCCAACAACTGTATTGGGCTGCTGTCATACCGAACACACTGAACCCATCCATGCTGATGCCGACTCGAGGATGCCTCGGATCTGCCGCTTTGTCACCATGTAATTCATCAAACTTTTCCCACGCAACACCATCCGATATGTGTACAATCATCAGATTCCCATGTGCATCTAGTTCGGTTATTTTGCCCGTTTTGTGCCATGTCATCTGTCTGGCCGTCTCTTCGACCATGAAAAGACGTTGAAGTCTTGGTACGATTGGCATATACCGAAGAACACTAACGGGGATTTTGGTCTGTGTCTTCTCACCCATACCGTTGTCTACCACAACATACCTAGAAGACTTGCAAATGGGACAATATTTCAAGTCCGCATAGTCAAGCCTAAACAAGACACATCCTTTCTCACAGGCATGTATCTTATCATAGGGCATCTTCAGTGCACGGAGGATTTTGTCCGACTGGTACAGGTTTGCAGGCATTACATGGCCTTTGGGTAGAAAGCGTCCAAGTACTGTCATCATTGCATCGTAGCATTCTCTGCCCAAGTTGAACTGAGCCTTCAGAGCCATTACTTGTGAGATGGCATCCAACTGACAAAGCTCAGTGTGCTCATGGAGCGGACGTTTTGAAGACTCCAACATTTCATTGAAGGCCTTTGCAGATTCCTCCATTTCCTCGTCCGAATCCCGAGCATCATCGAAGTCTTGCACCATGTTTTCCATCCCGGTACCATGCTCGTCGGTGCGACGACGATCCACCTCAGCTCGGTCACGTTGGGCAGACTCACCATGAAATGTCCACACCGTATAATCGGGCGTAAAATCACTCTTTTGCAGGTGTTTGCCCATTTCAGCTTCTGTCCTCTTTTCCCAATTGCCGCACCGTAAACAGGGGCACCAGGTTTTCCTCTGGCCATTTGCAAATGCGGCTCGCACAAACCCCTTGGTTTTTGTGAACCATTCAGTGCTCCATTTGTTCTGACCAGTGTGACCGGTGTACATCCACGCACGATCACTCATCTTGACTTTCAGAGCTACTAGACACACAACAAATATATATATATATATATATAATTCACCATGTATATATTCATCAGTTGATGTACTTTGTCAATTTTATTACGTCCATGCAACCTACACTCTAATAGGTAATGATAGGTCCTAATCCCACCCGAGTATGTTTAGATTGGGTTCATTTTCCCATGCTATGCTCCGGATCCTACGCAAAATTTCGGCAGCACCTCCCCGCTGTTCTCCTGATACACGTCTCTGCAATAAACAGAGAGGATGTGTACCCGGAGAACAACGGGGGAGGCACTGACGAAATTTATGCGTCGGATCCGGAGCAAAGCATATGGGAAAACGAACCCAATCTAAACATACTCGGGCTGTCCATGGATAGCGTTGGACAATTCGAAAGAATCAAGGTTATAAATATGCAAATGCATGCATATTTATCACTATGATGCTTTCGAACGGGAGACACATATTGGTTACGCATACTGATGATTCAAGACACATATATAGCTAGCTATCAAGTTTCATGGGAATATATCAAATAATTAATGGGGGAGGAGGACATGTCATTTGTGCTCACCCACGAACGAAGGGGCAGAGCTCGTCAAACGCACGGCGAGGTCGTCCAACACCAAACCTCGCAGCGATGAAACAACTGCACATTTAAAACTACCCGATCAACACAATTATATATGATGTTTTTCATAACAAAATCGAAAAATATATGACCTAACTAATAATTCACAAATATATGACCCCGTCGGCTTCTGGAAGGCCAAAGAACACCTTTTCGGGAGGTGTCGGGGGTCGGGGTGTCGTGTCGGTGTCGGGGTGCCGTGTCGGGGTCGGGGTC
>NC_057814.1:117987519-118027099 GCF_018294505.1 Triticum aestivum
GGCAAAGAGGTGGGCTGTTAAGTTTTTTCCAAACGGGCGGGGGGTGGGGCCACCTCTCTCTTTGCCGTCTGCCAGCGGACGGCAAAGATTCTTTGCCGTCCGCTGGCAGACAGCAAAGAGCTCGCGGACGGCAAAGAGCTTCTTTGCCATCTGCCATTTCTTTGCCGTCTGCTTTTGGGTAGCTGAGGGCAAAGAGCTTCTTTGCCGTCAGCTAGCAGACGACAAAGAGCTGGCAGATGGCAAATTAGCTGATTCCAGTAGTGATTCTTTTTCTTTTCTGTTACTTTCTTTTATTTTTCCTTTTCTTTTTATTATAGTTACTTTTTAGTTTAGTTTTACCTAATATTAAAATGTCCCTAAATTAGTAATACCAGAAAACCCACTGCCACAAAAGGTTTTACCCCAAAACTATTTAGTTTAGTACTTTATAAAATACAATAGGCATTTAGTTAATTGTTATAACCACTGTTTTAATTATTTTGGTGCATTTAAACATTCTATAAAAGTGTAGTTCCTCCACCATAATTCCCTATAAATTATTTGACTCATTTATAACATTTTAGTTTTATTGTCTGAAAACTTTGTTGTTTGCCTCAATTTTGAATTTGAATTTGAGTCGATTTCGATCTAACGCGAGATTAGCAATAGTAATCGAGGTGACATGGCATCATTAGGAGAGGTTACTGTAGCTTAATTAGCCGGGCGTCACAATTCTCCTCCACTACAAGAAATCTCATCCCGAGATTTTAAGAGATGGAGTAAGGGGGAAAGATCTGGTTGCGAAATTCTAACGAATCTTCTCGGTCTTGGTTGCTCTTCTTGAAATCCAATGCGTTCAAGTATTCAATTCTAGGCATTAATTCATCGTGTCGGGGCTGTCATCCTTTCTCCAAAATATTCATCGTACTTAGGAACAGTATAAGGGGTAACTTCGGCGGAATGGACCTTTACAAGGTTGATTATCTGGCAGATAACTTGGGGAATATGGTAGAAGTATCTCTCGATGGAATAAATGAGACATATCGAGAGCAGGTAAGAAAGTACAAATAAGAAGCTTCAAGTTGGAGGCAATCACTCAATACCCAACCCAGAGTGTGAATGGGGTTCAGAGCAATGGGAATAAGTATTGCGTCTGATACTGGAATGGATCTTCTCAAGGAAGGTGGCTCGTGATTTACCTACGAAGTCAAGCGTGAGTAATAACTTCGGAAACAGGGATGTACAGGAGAGTCAGGTTTTGATCCTGTGGAACTATGGGTTATGGGCCCACCATGTGGGTTAAAAGTAGAAAGGGCGGTGATATTTTGCACAGTCATGATAACAAGGCATGTCAGAGGATAGCCCATCAGTTATGTTGGCAACACGTTGGTACCAAGGGCGAGGGACGAAGAGAACCATTTTCCTGCTCGTTGAAACAAGGTGGAACTGTAGGCAAAGTTCTCGTCCATCAGTGGTTACCGGAATGTTATCAACAATAGTAACAGGGTCTTGCCTACAAAATTGTACGGCGAGGTCTTTACATAAGCAGGAGAATATTACTGCTTAGATCATATAGATCAAAAGAAAGGTTAAAGCAAACAATGGAAAGGAAAATGATTATCAGATTAAACAGAAAAATGGAAGGGAAAATGTGTTTAAACACATATTTCAGGGGTATACCTTCCCAAGGACAAGCAGGTCATGATATCCATGACAGGATATAACATAGAAAACCTTTAGGTAAGGGGAGAGAAATTTCATGACATTACCCATACCACGGTGTTTGAATAATTGATAAAGAAAATATTGCATTGTGCTTCAAATGTTCTGATTGAAAATCGGAGTACCACAGACATACTTCGAGATAGCATTGACATGGTCTTCAAGCAAAGGTCACACTTTGGGTACACAAAGGATCCATCAGGAACAACTTATAGAATAGGTCTTACAATTTCCTCACGGAAGAATGGTGACCTTGCCAGAAAGGAACAATAATACTAGGTCCTCCGGCCAGGTGTGCTAGGCATGACATCACCTTATCGGGTCAAATACTAATTTCATAACTATTGGGAATTTGTTCCAATCATCGTATCTGACCGAGATTTAGATCTGATTGGTGTCAGGATACCTCAGATTCAGGATGCCTGAGAAGGAAGGGGTGCAACACAATTTGATGAGATGGTGTTACAAGATTCTTTGGAAATGAACTATGGAAGCAAGTTCCTAAACAAGAGTTCATCATTAAACAAAAGAGAGGATGGGGAGGTGGCGGATGGACTCAACGACAATGGCTCGAGATTACTGATACGTCTCCGACGTATCTATAATTTTTGATTGTTCCATGCTGTTATATTATCAATCTTGGATGTTTTATAATCATTTTGTAGTCATTTTATATCATCTTTTGGTACTAAACTATTGACATAGTGCCAAGTGCCACTCGGTTGTTTTCTACATGTTTTTTACATCGCATGAAATCAATATCAGACAGATCCCAAATGCAACGAAACTTCACGGAGATTTTTTATGGACCAGAAGACACATAATGGGCCTTGGCTGCACCTGGGGGGTGCTCCGAGGAGAGCACAACCCACCAGAGCGCGCCAGGAGGCCCAGGCGCACCCTGGTGGGTTGTGCCCACCTCGGGTGCCCCCGGACCGCCTCTTTGCACTATAAATACCCTAATATTCCCAAAACCCTAGGGGAGTCGACGAAATATTGATCAAGCCGCCGCAGAGTCCAGAACCACCAGATCCAATCTAGACACCATCACAGATGGAGTTCACCACCTCCATTGGTGCCTCTCCGATGATGCGTGAGTAGTTCTTTGTAGACCTTCGGGTACGTAGTTAGTAGCTAGATGGCTTCCTCTCTCTCGCTGAATTCTCAATACAATGCTCTCTTGGAGATCCATATGATGTAACTCTTTTGCAGTGCGTTTGTTGGATCTGATGAACTTTGAGTTTATGATCAGTTATATCTTTTTATATCCATGAAAGTATTTGAGTTTCTTTGATCTCTTTTATGCATGATCTATTATAGCCTCGTATTTCTTCTCCGATATTTGGGTTTTTTTGGCCAACTTGATCTATTTATCTTGCAACGGGAAGAGGTGCTTTGTAGTGGGTTCGATCTTACGGTGCTTGATCCCCGTGACAGAAGGTGAACCGACACGTATGTATCGTTGCTACTAAGGATAAAACGATGGGGGTCTATCTCTACATAGATAGATCTTGTCTACATCATGGCATTGTTCTTATTGCATTACTTTGTTTCTCCATGAACTTAATACACTGGATGCCTGCTGGATAGCGGTCGATGTGTGGAGTAATAGTAGTAGATGCAGGCAGGAGTCGGTCTACTAATCTTGGACGTGATGCCTATGTAATGATCATTGCGTAGATATCGTCATGATTATTCGAAGTTCTATCAATTGCCCAACAGTAATTTGTTTACCCACCGTTTGCTATTTTTCTCGAGAGAAGCCACTAGTGAAACCTACGGCCCCCGGGTCTCTTTCTCATATATTTGCCTTTGCGATCTATTTTTCCTTTGCATTTATTTTCAGATCTATTAAACGAAAAACACAAAAATACCTCGCTGCATTTTATTCTTATTTATTTTATTTGGTGTTCGATCTATCAATCTACTACAATTTCCTCACGTCCGTTTGCCCATCTTGGGGCGCCGCTACCCGAAAGGGATTGACAACCCCTTTTACACGTCGGGTTGCGAGGATTTGTTATCTGTGTGCATGGGTTGTTTATGTTGTGTTGCTTGGTTCTCCTACTGATCAATAACCTTGCTTTCTTCACTGAGGGAAATACCTACCGTCGATGTGCTGCATTATCCCTTCCTCTTTGAGGAAATACCGACGTAGTCCTAGCCGACAACAAAAGGAATTTGTGGCGCCGTTGCCGGGGAGGATCTTCAACATATACCAGGTTCCTAATCACAAATCTCATCTCCTCGCAATTTACATTATTTGCCATTTGGCTCTTGTTTTCGTCTCCCCCACTTCACAAACATTTGACGTTTTATTCGCCCATCTTTTCCATTCGCCGTTTTCTTGCCGGATATGTTTTTGAGTGCAATCTTGTTGTGTAGTCATCATGACTCAAGAGAATACCAAGTTGTGTGATTTGTACGGAGTCTTGTGATATTAATACTGCTTTGCTGAATCTTGTTATGAAAGACCAATTTTCCGGTACTCCTAATGAGGATGTTGCGTCCCATCTTAATACCTTAGTTGAATTATGCGATATGCAAAAGAAAAAAGATGTGGACAATGTTGTGGTGAATATGAAATTATTTTCGTTTTCTTTGCGTGATTCTGCAAAAAATTTGGTCCTCTTCTTTGCCTCGCAATAGTATCGATTCTTGGAATAAGTGCAAAAATGCTTTTATCACTAAGTATGTTCCGCCCGCAAAAATTATTTCCCTTAGAACCCAGATCATGAATTTCAAGCAACTTGAACATGAGCATGTTGCACAATCTTGGGAAAGGATGAAAATGATGCTAAGGAATTGCCGAACTCATGGGTTAAATCTTTGGATGATCATACAAAATTTTTATGTGGGGTTGAATTTTGTTTCTAGTAATCTTTTCAATTCCGCCGCGGGTGGTACTTTTATGGAAATTACTTTGGGTGAAGCCACCAAATTGCTTGATAATATCATGGCAAATTATTCACAATGGCATACCGAAAGGACTCCTAGTAGTAAAAAAGTTAATTTGGTTGAAGAAATTTCTTCTTTGAGTGAAAAAGTTGATGCTCTTATGAAATTGGTTGCTAATAAAAGTGCTCCTACTGATTTTAATGATATGCCTTTGTCTACTTTGATTGAGCAAAATAGTGATGCCATAGATGTGAATTTCATCTCTCGAAATAATTTCAATAACAATGCTTATAGAGGTAATTTTAATCCTAGGCCTTTTCCTAGTAATTCCTCTAATAATTATGGTAATTCCTATGGAAATCAATCTTACAATAATAATAGGAACACCTCTTATCTTGAGAATAATATTAAAGAATTTATCAACACGCAAAAAGTTTTCAACACTGCCATGGAATAAAAGTTGAATAAGATTGATGATTTGTCTAGAAGTGTTGATAGAATTTCGTATGATGTGGAAAATCTCAAGATGAAATTTTTTGTGTCTAAGGTTGATGACTCAATTAAAGCTCTTTATGTTTCTATGGATGAAAGTAAGAAAAGAACCGCTATGCTTAGAGCTAAAAGAGAATTTTTAGAAAAAGCGTTTTCTAGTGATTACTTTCGCAAAAGTCATGAAGATCTTAAAATGATTGGTGTTTCTTCTATTGATTCCTTGTTTAGTAAAGTTAAGATTGATGAAAAAGGGACTGGAGAAGAGTCAACTTTAGTTAGAAGGCGTCCCGATGATTCGGAGGGTCAAAATCTTGTTGAAAAAATTGATAAAAGTGGGTTTGGAGAAGTCAAAACTTTAACTAGTTATGTGCCCACTCTTTTGTATTACAAAGACTTTAATTACGATAGTTGCGCTTTGACTGATTGTATTTCTTTGTTGCAATCCATGTTAAATTCACCTCATGCCTATGAACAAAATAAAGCTTTTACTAAACATATTGTTGATGCTGTGATGAAAGCTTTTGAGGAAAAACTGGAATTAGAAGTTTCAATTCCTAGAAAATTGCATGATGAATGGGAACCTACTATCAAAGTCAAGATTAAAAATTATGAGTGTTTTTCTTTGTGTGACTTGGGTGCTAGTGTTTCTACAATTCTAAAATCTTTATGTGATGTGCTTGGTCTTACCGATATTGAATCGTGTTCTTTAATTTGCACGTGGCGGATTCCACTATTAAAAAGCCTATGGGAAGAATTAATGATGTTCTTATTCTTGCAAATATGAATTATGTGCCCATAGATTTTATTGTTCTTGATATTGATTGCAATCCATCTTGTCTTATTATTCTTGGTAGACTGTTTTTATGCACTATCGGAACATTTTATCAAGGGTTCCCTTTTATTAAATATTCCAATAACAGAGTAAAAAACAACATTTTAATGAAGATGTATTATCAACTATCTATGTTTCTGTAGGAGATCATGTGTGCAAAATTTGAGGTGATTTAGAGGAGGTCAAAGAAATTTGAATTTGAGAAATGTGCTCCGAATAAGCTCCCAGGCTAGGGTAAACAGCCCATTTGTAATCAAGGTTTTTTGGACCTACTCTAAATGAGCCAAATGTTTTTTATTAACACCTATTGAATTAATCTTCATATTTTTTGAAATAAAGGTTTGGTGATTTTTTTGATTTTTTTAAATTTTTCAAAAACAAAAGATAACCCTACCTCATCTCCTTGAACTCTATGAAATCTTGTAGGCGATAGCTCATATGTGTGGAGGTTTTCTCATGAAAATGACCATAGGACAAGTTTATGATTTTTGGTTGGTAACATGTCACATAAGACAACATTAATATAAAAACTATAGGCCAAGTTTTGAAATATGAAAATGGAAAACTAACTTCAGATCCGTCTTATTCACTTTAAAATAAAGGTTTAGTGATTTTTTGATTTTTTTTAATTTTTCAAAAACAGAAGGTAACACCACCTCCTCTCCTTGAACTCTATGAAATCATGTAGGTAATAGCTCATATGTGTGAAGGTTTTCTCATGAAAATGACCATAGACCAAGTTTAGTATTTTTGGTTGGTAACATGTCACATAAGACAACATTGTGCACAGGTTTTATATTTTTTTTGATTTTTTTAACTTAATGGTGCTCATTTGACCTCGATCGTGCCAGCTAGGGTTTTTTCATGAAAATGACCATAGACCAAGTTTAGTATTTTACCTCGTTAGTGTGTCTTATAAAACGACGAACGGCGAAGGTTTCATATTTTTTCGATTTTTTTTAAATTAGTTATGCTTAGTCAAAGCCTTCGAAACCCCGTTGACCAGCTCAAAACTCCGCGGGGTTTCGCCGAACCTTAGCTCCCAACATTAGCCGTCCGATCATACCCTCGCGCCAAGCGACAACCCTCAGATCTGGCCTTCTAGAAGGAACTAGGTGGGCTAGTTGTGTGCAGGCTCCGCGCCGTTGGATCACAAGGACGGCTCCGCATCGTTGGATAGTGGGGCGATCCGCGAAAGATGATCCTATTCGTTGTGCTCGGCTGCTCGCCCACCACTAACTCCGTGAAAAAACTTTATTGGGCCCAAAAGGAAACCAAACTCTGGTTGGGCCGTCGAATTGCGTCACTTTTTGCATCGTTTGCTCTGTTTCTTGTGAACGTGCTGGCTCTGTATTTTTGCATCCTTTTTTGCATCGTTTGCTCTGTTTTTTGTGAACGTGCTGGCTCTGTATTTTTGCATCGTTTGAAATCAATTGACATTGCGTAGCAAATGACCAATTTTAAGGCCCAAATTTATTTTTATCATGCAAAATGGCCACAAACTATTCAAAAATTGTCTCTTTTTGTTCATATAATATATATGACCACGGATTCCCACGCGTGCAATTAGCTTCTTTTTCTTCTTCTTTTTTAAACCACCGTTTCCCACGCGTGTACACTCCCGATGTTGCAGTGGGTTTGAAAACAGGTTACTTCACATTTGACGCCGTTATTGCCACGACCAAATAACACATAGCACTACGGCTATTTAAGCCACCCTCTGCCTCTGCCATCCCTCATCCATCTGCCCTTCTTTCTCTTCGACCCCTTCTCCGTCTTCTGCACATCCCTCAGCCATGCAGTACACCGGACCAACCTACCGCTTCCCACCCACCGTGCTAGAGAGGCTCTACCCTACCGGCATGTACGTTGATCGCACACTACATGTGTGGGCGATATCAAGGCGGAGGACCGCAAGGAACTTCACCTAGTTCTTCCTCGCGTCCGGCTACCACCACCTCCCGAGGGGATCTCCAACGATGTTCCGCGTCGAGGAGGTCATCCAAAACCGGGTGGTGGTTGCTCTCCTTGCCCACTTCACCAACACATTCGACGCCTTCTACCTCCTCGGCCGGGTGTTTTGTTGTGGCTCCGAGTTCATCGCTTTCACCACCCACAACAGGTTCACGGAGTACAAAAACCTCTTCCCCACCATGACGCGCATGCACACTCTTCCGTACCCCATCGACAATGCCCCGGAGGAGCAGTGAAAAGGGCGCCCGGAGGAGGAGCGAGGTGGAGAAGGCGCCGGCTAGGGTTCTAAACCCTCTATCTTTTTTTAGTGTATTTTATGTTAAGTTGTAAATGAACTATGTTGGAGTTTCTTTGGGCTTGTTGGCCCTTTTCTTAAATTCTATTATTAAGTTTTCTATCTATTCTATTACTAAGTTCTTCCTAGTTTGAGCTATGTGATCGTGCTATGGGCTTGTTTGCCCTATCTACATATTGGGACTACATATTTGTTGACTATTTTCTTAGAGAGCTCGGCTTGTTAGTAGGGTTCCCTTGTTAGTAACCACCTAGTGCATGCAAGCAAGCTTTGTTAGTAGGGATGAATGAGTACAACTAAGCAAGGGAGTGGCTCTTTTTTAACACAAGCCACAAATATGTAGCCACCTAGCTAGAAGAGAGGAACCAGCGGCAGTGGCCATCGCTGCATCCGTGTCGGCTGGCGTGCAAGAAAGCTGCTCAGTCAGTGCATCGTGGCGGACGCATCGGCGCATGCAGGCTCGGTCGGCACATGCAGGCTCGGTCAGCGCATCGTGGGATCGTGGCATCGGCGCATGCTGGCTCGATCAACGCATGCAGGCAGGGTTTGCTGGGTGCATGCATAGCAGGCTTCTGTCCTAGCAGCGCACGCAGACGTTTAATGCAAGGGACGGCCCAACGAAACCATGGCCCAACGGTCCAACAGCGACACCACCCAACGCGGCCCCACTTGTCAGCTCGAACCGACGACACAGTCTAGCATGGCCCCACTAGTCAGAGTTAACGGTCAAGCCTTTAACCCGACGGCAACGTCCATTGTGCCCAGTTATGAGGGTTTCTGGCAAGGGAGTGGGGAAAATTCAGGAAAAGTTAAGAGCGCGGGGATGAATGAGTAGAGCTAATGAACCAGGGGCATAGATGTAAAAATCCCTTTAAAAATTGGTTTCAAACTTAGTAATGGTGCACCATTTGCTAGGTGCGCCACTAGTAACAGAAAAAAAATTGGTTTCGAATTTATTTTTTTTGGAATTTTTTTTCAAAATATGATACGTAATATGACCGGGAAGTTTGAAATATTTTTTCAAAATTTCATCACACTCATGAACATGAACAAAGTCCTAGACATCAACAAGGTTTAATAGGATTGATATGATAGATATATCAACAAGTGCCTGTTAAGTGAGGTGGTGCTGGGGTTGGATAGAACTGCGAAGTTGGAGTAGTGTGAGGATGGGTGACCTTCCAGGAAGTTTGACCACTTAGTGTGATTTGACTTGAGATTAAGCATATTGACCCGAGATTAAGCAATAGTGACCCGAGATTAAGAAAAAAATTGAAAAAAAAAATTGAAAAAAAAAATCTGAATTTTTTTTTGAAAAAAGTTTGTTAGTAATGGCGCACTTCTGTGTGGTGCGCCATTACTAAGTCAGATAGTAATGGCGCACTTCTAGGCATTACTATCACAGATAGTAATGGCGCACTATAGGTGTGCCATTACTATCTAGTGGCGTGGTAATAGTGGCGCACCTATAGTGCGCCATTAATGGCAAAAATAGGTGCGCCACTAACAGGCCTTTTTCTAGTAGTGCCCGGGTCTCTTTCTCATATATTTGCCTTTGCGATCTACTTTTCCTTTGCATTTATTTTCATATCTATTAAACTAAAAACACAAAAATACCTCGCTGTGTTTTGTTCTTATTTATTTTATTTGGCGTTCGATCTATCAATCTATTGTAGTTTCCTCACGTCCGTTTGCCCATCTTGGGGCGCCGCTACCCGAAATGGATTGACAACCCCTTTTACACGTCGACTTGCGAGGATTTGTTATCTGTGTGCAGGGGTTGTTTACGTTGTTTTGCTTGGTTCTCCTACTGGTTTGATAACCTTGGTTTCTTCACTGAGGGAAATACCTACCGTCGTTGTGCTGCATCATCCCTTCCTCTTTGGGGAAATACCGACATAGTCCTAGCCGACATCAATTACCAACAAGATGGATTCCACAATTATGTGAACAAGGAAATAACATTTGTCTGATCAAATGATATAATGATGTATGCTCGAGGAAAACATACATAATTAAACATTGGTTGAAAGGTGCGACCGAAATATGGGCATAGGTAGCCCGATCAATTGTTAGAATGGTGATTCAATAACCGGTAGGCTAAGAATGAACGGTCGATCATTAACTTCAAAGCAATAGGGTTGCTAGAAGTGCAGAATCCAAACAGCGTCGTTCACTTGTTGGTATCCCGGTTAGAATCAACACGGGAACCAAGAAAGAATGGTGATGGTGAGAAGTATCACTATACCAAGAATTCTTAAGAGGTGGAGCAATCCTTGCAACATCCTTGACATAAAGGACAGTAATACTTCAAGGTAGAACATAATACCAACTGGATAGCAAGTTGCATCCATAACATGGACAAGTTTGTGATGAAAGGAAGGTAAAGATGTTGTCAATGGTAACTCAAATTACCAAGGGACGAGGATGGCACTTACCATCATGAATTCGATTGATATCCTGGAAGGAGTCAAAATGTTGATGATGTTCATGGCAAATTTTGTCGAGAGACTCCACAAAGATGTAATCGATCGGCGATGACATCAAGTCAAAGGAATGATGAAGCGATATGTTAATGGAACCAAGGGTACGGAACATACTCCAAACCAAGCTTGCTATTCAAAGTGAAATGATATGATGAGGAAGATCGACGTAAGCTTAGCTCATCGTCAAAAAATGTGCTCCGGGAAGGACCAGGTAGCACAGTTAAAATTTAGCACGATAATGATATAGCCGATCAGGCTTGGGATGACTTGAAGGATTATTAAACTCGTAAGCAACGAAAATTACTTAGAGTTATTGAATCGGAGTGCGGACTCGATTCACTATTCGGTGTTCTCAGTTGACGACAACCCAGAACCCAGGAAAATTGGAATCTGTGAGAAATAACAGTTGACGAAGAACCCATAAGAAGTTATGCAGTTCCATGATATTATCAAGATACCAAAGTGTAATACTCGATGGTAGATCAAAGTAAAGGTTGGACAGATGTATTAATCTGCAGAAGACAAGTACTTTAACTTGTCCGAGAAAAGGGGTCAATGGGGAACAATATGGTCAGAACCACATTTGTAGATGATCAAACCACAGATACAAGAACTTATAACAAGGGGGTAACTATTTTGCGAGAAGCTTCCATGATAAGATCTACATCGTGTCCATGGGCATGAATGCAATGTTCAAGGTTGACTCCTACTTCTTCAATGTATACCCTTCCATTCACCTCTCGGTCTTGATAAGGTTGTAATGTTGAAATTTTATCTGATGAAAAAGCCAGTAGAGTATAACCCGCATAATCTTCGGGTTCAAAAAAACCAATAGAGTATAACCCGCATAATCTTTGGGTTCACACTGTTTATGGATGGCATAGGTTCAACCCATCAGGGCATCTTATGAACATATACCACAAGCTTCAAGAGTAATTATCACTAGCTCGAAAGCAGATCATGATTGAGAAAGTAGAGGTAACAATTTCGCAAAGGCATTATGTATCCTAGGAAAGGCTCACAAGGTTATTGAATATGAAGGACGTTGTTGGATAAAATCCAACAAAGGATCTGGTGGTCCACAAATGATCAGATGTGAGTATCGGCACACAACTAGAGGAAGAAATAATGCAAAGGCATTGAATTATAGAGACAAATGACTAAATCAAAGTCAGATGCAAATGAATTATGATTTCCATTTTAAGGGATTAGAAGAAAACGCTCTGATTAAGGATGGATAAGTTGAGTAGGCTAGGTGTACAATCAATGGCGATTTGATTGGTCAAGATCCAGCTCATGTTTAAAATAACGTCTGAGACGGCAGGATGAATTCTAGGATCTGATTGAGGATTGCGAGAATTCGCAACTTATTGAATCAATGGACTCAAAATGATAGTGACAAAGGATGCCAATAAGATTACTATACTTATGGGATTCACCATAATGCAAGCAAGCAAGAATTTGAAGAGCAATAAGCTGCTGAGGATTTTCGGAAGATTGAATAGTATTTCGAAGACCTTTGTGGAACACATCAACAACTGGTGATGAGCGGATACTTGGTATGTGCGAGGAATTATCCGTAAGTGTATTCATGTGGCAAAGAACTGCAAGGCGGTAGGAACAAAGTCTTCTCAGAACAATAGAGAGAATTTTGGGGTATCTTGTAATAACAAGATCAACTGGGAATAAAATTAAGAATGACAGGTGTATGTATTTATCCATAGGTATATTTCGGTGGTAGGGAATTGCAAAAGCAACGGGCACAAAGTCTCGAGAGAACATCAAAGAGTATTTTCGGAATCCTTCGGTGCACCATGGAATCATCTTGAGCGAGGGGCCCTCCGGGAGGAAGTAATTACGAGAACCTAGAGTTAGAGTTAGCAAAATCATTTAACCAGAATAGAAGAGAGATTAGAGTCCCAGAGTATAGACGAGGAATAAAAGATCCTAATACCACCCAACGGCGACGTGAGCCCGTAA
This sequence comes from Triticum aestivum, assembly GCF_018294505.1. NCBI lineage: Eukaryota > Viridiplantae > Streptophyta > Magnoliopsida > Poales > Poaceae > Triticum > Triticum aestivum. The sequence continues at coordinate 118,000,178 of NC_057814.1, forward strand.
GACACACAGCCATGTTAGTTTTGTAGTGACTAGATTCGACTTCAGCCAAGGAGTTTGGAAGGGGCATTCCAACAGGCAGTCGGCTCTGATACCAACTTGTGACGCCCTCGATGTGATCGTACACTAATCATACACGCAAATGTGTACGATCAAGATCAAGGACTCAAGGGAAGATATCACAACACAAGTCTAGACACAAATTAAAATAATACAAGCTTTATATTACAAGCCAAGGGCCTCGAGGGCTCGAATACACAAGATTCAGCGGAAACAATAATATCTGAGTATAGACATAAGTTAAACAAGTTTGCCTTAAGAAGGCTAGCACAAATGTAGCAACGACCGAAAAGGCAAGGCCTCCTGCCTGGGACCTCCTAAGTACTCCCTGAAGCAGAACTCCACGTAGAAACATCCTCGGGATCCTCTGGCTCCTGGACTCCATCATCTGGTTGCGACATCCGAGAAAAATGGAAAAGGGGGAAAAGAGGGAGCAATGTAACCGTGAGTACTCAACCAAATGACTCGCAAGCAAGGATCTACACTACATATGCATTGGTATCAATGAAATGGGTAGTATCTGTGGACTGAACTGCAGAATACCAGAATAAGAGGGGGACAGCTAGTCCTATCGAAGACTACGCTTCTGGCCGCCTCCATCTTGAAGCATGTAGGAGAGAGTAGCAAGTGCAGCATCAAGTAGCAACGCATAGCATAATCCTACCCGGCGATCCTTCCCTTGTCGCCCTGTGAGAGAGCGATCACCAGGTTGTATCTGGCACTTGAAAGGGTGTGTTTCATTAAGTATCCAGTTCTAGTTGTCATAAGGTCGGAATACAACTCCGGGTCATCCTTTTACCGAGGGACACGGCTATTCAAATAGATAAACTTCCCTACAGGGGTGCACCACATTACCCAACACGCTCGATCCCTCTGGCCGGACACAGTTTCCTGGGTCATGCCCGGCCTCCGAAGATCAAGACGTCACAGCCCTACCTAGGCACAACAGAGAGGTCAGCACGCTGGTATAAATCCTAAGCACGCAGGGGTCTGGGCCCATCGCCCATTGCACAACTACATGTTGCGTGGGCAGCCTGTGAGCAGACCTAGCAACCTCCATTACAAAGGAAGTTGCATTACGCGGTCCAACCCGGCGCGCGCAGCTCAGTCGCCGAAGTCAAGAATGCTTTGGCTGATACCACAACGTTGAGTGCCCATAACTGTTCCCGTGTAGTTGGTTAGTGCGTATAGGCTCGTAACTAGACTCATATCAAATATCTAAATCTCGTAAAGCATGTTGTTCGAAGTATCCGCAGACGCCGACCAGGACCAGGCCCTCCTGCTTCCTAGGTGGTCACAACCTGCCCTGTGGCTCCGCCAAAAAGTAAAACTCAGGGGTCGTTGGGAACCGAGCTCCACCACTACCTGGGTGGAACCACCTGCCCCTTCAGCCCCCATCTCCGAACAGTATCATAAGTAATGTAATAGTATAAAGTATATAGCATATGCCCGTGATCACCTCCCAAATTGATCACGGCCCAGTAGCATAGCATGGCAGGCGGACAAGAGTGTAGGGCCACTGATGGAATACTAGCGTCCTATACTAAGCATGTAGGATTGCAGGTAAAGGTAACATCTATAGCAACAATGGCAGGCTATGCAGCAGAATAGGATTAACCGAAAGCAGTAACATGCTACACTACTCTAATGCAAGCAGTAGAGAGAAGGAATAGGCGATATCGGGTTCATCAAGGGGGGCTTGCCTGGTTGTTCTGGCAAGAAGGAGGGGTCATCGTCGATGTAGCTGATCACGGGGGTATCAGCAGCGATCTCAGGGTCTACGGGAAAGAAATAACGGAGGGGGAACACAATAAATAACAGAGCAATCAAAGCATCACAAAACATAACATGGCAATATGCGTTGCTAGGGGTGACCTAACGCAGTACTAGGTGCTACTGGCGAAGGGGGAAAACATCCGGGAAAGTATTCCCGGTGTTTGACGTTTTCGACCAGATGAAACGGAGGTGGATTGTTGCATGTTCACTATGCTAGGGATGTCTGGCGGACGAACGGACTGTGTATTCGGATTCGTCTCGTCTTTCTGAGAAACTTTCATGTACAAAGTATTTTCATCTGAGCTACGGATTATTTTACATTACTTTATAAAGATTTTATCATTTTTAGGAATTAACAGATTAATTTAGTCAAAAGCATTTATGACGTCAGTAGTCAACTCTGAGACTTGACCAATCAAACTGACGCGTGTGTTCCGTTCATCATTGACTGTCTAACTAACTAACAGATTAATTAGATTAGTTAGCAGGTTAATTAGGTTTAATTAGTTAACTAACAGAATTAATTAGCTGAATTAATTAATTTAATTATTGTCTTTCTTTCCTTTTTTAATGTTCTTAGGGGCGGTGCCCCACTGGTCATTGACTCAGAGGGGGCCTTAACGGGCGCCGGATGCGAGGTGCAGCCCGAGCGGGCGTGGAGGCCATCGGGGTGCCGGCTGGGGCCAGAGGGGGCGCGACCAGGGCGGCGCAGAGCAGTGGGGGAGGGGCATAGGCGAGTGGCGGAGGAAGGCAGCAGGCGAGACGGAGCAAGGGAAAGGCCAGGCGCAGCCAGGACGGCAACGGAGCGGAGGCGGGGCGGCACAGCTGCAGCGGTAGAGAGCGGCAGGCGCCGGGCGATGCGGGTGAGGGGCAGCGTTGCAGCAGTGTCACGACCGGTTTTTCAATAAAATAATTATTGAGAGACCAATCCCTTTTATGGACCAGCGAGGAAGAATTCCATCTCACTGGTAGACAATATCTTGGTCACAGAAGAAAAATACCAAGAGTACTAAATATAATACAAGGTTGAGCAGAGACTGCCCAACAATTTATTACATGCACGCCGCTAAAAAAACGGCGGATAGGGTGGCAACTACTAACTCACGACAATGATGGTGGTGGAAATATCACCGCGAAGCGAGTGATATGATTTCAGAAGACTACAACTCATCGAGCGTCTGAGTGAGGCTCGAGAAGATTTATTGCGGGTGGCAGAAGCGTAAACGATACAAGTAACCAACATCCGGGATCGCGCAGGACTGACTGGGACTCCTCTAGGCGTCGGACGCGCTATCAAACTCTTCATCCAAGAGATCGCCTTCGTCAACATCTGGCCAAATCAACAAGCCAGGTGAGTACTATGAAAGTACTCGCAAGACAGCTTGGACATAAGGTATAACAAAAGTAAACATGAAGCACATGAATAAGTTAACCAGTGCGATCAATCATAAATAAATACTGGGTGCCAAGCGAGGGTCTGAATGACGCCTCGAGCGGAAACTGCAGAATAGTAATACTGGTGCCAAACGAGTGTCTGAAAGACTCCTCGAGCGGAAAATGCGGAATAATAATGCGGGTGCCAAACGAGTGTCTGAAAGACTCCTCGAGAGGTAAATGCAGAATAATAATGCCACAGTCGGGCGTCGGGGCGACACCACATAAAGGGCTTATAACAGAAAGTAAAGACAGTGCATGCCGCAGTCGGACGCCTGAGCGACATCACATAAAGGGCTTATATTGAAAGTGAGAAACGAGTACACGCCACAGTCGGACGTCTGCGCGACGTCACATAAAGGGCTTATATTGAAAGTGAGGAACGAGTACACGCCACAGTCGGACGTCTCCGCGACATCACATAAAGGGCTTATATCACATCTCATTAATACAACAGTTCGGGAACATAAATTATCACAAGCATGAGACACAAAATAAAGTTAGTCCATCCACAGGAATAACAATAAATCTGAATTTTACCACTTGAGCTTGTTCACCGGGGACAAGTTTTGTCACACAGATAGATATGGATATAATTCTTACACTGCTTGATCATGGGTACGATGATTTGGAAAGAATTTGACTCTGCAGAGTTTGTACTTAACCACAGCCAACGGATTTCAGTAGTCACGGGGCTAGTTCCGTCTACGGTGTTTTGGAAGAAACACGTCTAACCAGTACACACCCAATTCAACCATCCGAAGCCAGGGATCACCCTCGGCAACTTTCAAGAAAAACCTTGAGACGGGGAGGCTACAACCTCGCGTAGCATGGGATCAAATTTCTATACGCGCGCTATAAGGGGGTGCCCCCCCTCTCGGTCCCAACCGGAAACACCCATGCCCCCTGACAGGATGACTGGCGTTAATCCTGGGCCAAGGTACCATCATCCCAGCCTCTCTGTTTGGTGTGTACACGGAAAGAGGTTACCAACTTACTAAACCGCATCCTGGCAATGAGACATGTGGTAGCACGGAAACGGGAAAGAACGGTAACGTGGCTCCAACCACGTTAACGTCGCAGAAAGTCGGATGTCGCAAGGCTGGCATGCTACAACAGTACCACCTTGCTGCCATTCATGTCACCACATGATTTAGCCATCTCTCATCAGAGACCATCGCAACTTTGGAACAGGCGGAAAAAGATCGATAACGTAGCTCCAACCACGTTAATGTCGAAGAAAGTTGGATGACGCAAGGCTGGCATGCCACAACAGTACCACCTTGCTGCCCTTCATGTCACCACATGCTTAGGCCACCTCTCAACAGAGGTCATCGCAACTTTGGGACAACCGGGTCGTTGCCTTACAAGCAACGAGGTTTTTACCGACACTCATATGCCACGCACAAACTCTCACGTGAACATGCAAAACATCTGCCATATCAAATGTTCAAAACATGCTGGCCTGGTTCGGAGAAGTCGGAGTCTAGCTCGGCGAAGTTCGCGGCTCCGTCACCTCTCCCGGAACCTACGGCAAAACACGAAACGGGTACTAACGTGAAAACCAACACATACACAGAAACTTTTCCAAATATTTTCCAAATAAATCCCATAAAAAACTAGACAAAATTTGAAGATTGTCAGAAAAAGAATCACTCAAAAATACCTTTTTATTAAAAAAGTTATAAAGGTTTCTGTCCAGGGACTTATCTGTAATGAAACAGAAAAGTTCCAGGGTTTTAACTGAGAAAACAGAAAACGCTTTGGCTGGGAATGCGCAAGCGCAAAGGAGGAAACGTATTTTTGCCCGAAGGCGCCAACAGAAAACGGTTCGCGAATAAAAGAACAGAGGCTGACATGCGGGGTCCACATGTCAGGTTTGAAAAGCTCGCCGGCGCTCGAAGACTGCGGTGGACGCCGGCGTCGAACCACGGCGAGATAGGGGGAACGGAGGGTACCAAGAGCTTCAGCGTCCTCTTCCGCGTCGGTGGGTGGTGGACTCGTCCAACGGGGAGCACTATGTCGACGGCGACACTTTCTCCGGCGGACGGCGGCTCGGGTGAGGATGGGGAACTCCGGTGGAGGGCTGCAAGCTTCAAATTGAAGTGCGGGTCAGAAAGAGGGGTGCATGGTGAAGCTACTGGTAAGAGAATGGAGGCGGAGGAGCACACACGGGGTCGCGGCGGCCGGAGTCGAGGAAGGAGACCTCCTCGGGGCTCTTCCAGTGGCTAGGCGTGCTCTAGGGGGAGTGCAGGGCTGGTGGGTGCTCGAGTTGAAGCTCGGGGCCTCTATTTATAGGCAGATCGACGGGGTGGCCGTGAACGGAGAATCTCTGGCGGGCGATTACGGCGGAGCAGTGGATTGGCAGGTGGTTTGAGCGGCCGGGCAGCATCAGTGGAGGTTACTGGACTCGTTTTGCAGCTAAACGGGGTCGGTCTTGGCGTAATGGCGTCGGTCCACGGTGAGGTGACCGCACGGGCTCAACGGCGGCAGAGAGCGCGCTCCGCGCCCTGCGGTTCACGACGAGAGCGGCAGCGCGTTCGGGGGAGTGGAAGGCCACGCGGCGAGCTCCGGTGGTTTGGGCGGCGCTGGGTGGCATCGTCGGCGCCGTGTCTCCCGCTGGCGTCCTCAAAGCCGCCGTCGGCGTCGGTCACGGGGCGGTGCACCTTCTGCTGCTCGTCGCCGACGCCCGCAAGGCGCCAGGCGTTCGTGCGGTGCAGGAACAAGAGAGCGGAGATGAGGAGCAAGGTGACGCGGTGGCACTGGCGAGATCGACGTCCGCTTCTGAAGAAAACGACAGCAGCCACTTGACTGAATCTCTGAACTTACTGAATGTGACAAAGACAGTGCACTGCAGGTGTTCGACAGAAGGTTTTGGCTTTGAGATAAATTTTTCTGGAGCTGTAACCTGGTGAGATGACCACTCAAAGCACCCAGAGGCTGCCTGATTTTACTTGGAATTTTTTGCAGAATGTTTGGAATGAATTTCACCAAATTTGGCGACTCTGGTCCAAACTTGCAGCAAGTGTAGTTTGAAAATTTTGAACTGAAGACCAGTGGATCTTCATAGTTCTAGGTTGAGGGTACAAAGGACTAGGGAGGAGAGTTGGTTTGGGGGCAAAAATCAAAACAGAAAATGGAGTTCCTTTGTAAATCCCCAAGTAGTAGGATAGAAGACAGAAATTTGTTTGAATAAGATTCAAATGAAAGTGATCATAAGAGGAGGTCCAACTTGCTGGATTTGATGCAGGACATGATCCAAAGGTGAGGGAGGAGTTAGGATAGAGGATTTGCACTAAGGCCATGGCAAGAAGGAATTGTTGAAAGTGGCAAAGGACTTTCCAAAAGCGATAGTGCAAAATTGAAAAAGGTTTTCAAAAGTTACTTTTCCCAAATGAAAAACATTTTGTCTTGAGTCCAAATGAAAAGCAAGGACTTCCAAGACCAAAGGCAGATCTTGGGTGAATCCAAATAAAACTATTGTCATAATGAAAAATTATATGAGAGGGGGAGTTCTCTTGAAGAAAAATTTAAATCACTCCCCTCAAGTCAAATAAAATCTTTTGAAAAAATCCAAATAAAAACTTGGGTGTCACAACACCTACCCCCTTAGGAAAAATCTCGTCCTCGAGATTTCTGCTGATCCTCAAATAGATATGGATACTCTGCTCGAAGGAAATCCTCCCTTTCCCATGTAGCTTCATCCTCAGTGTGGTTGCTCCACTGAACCCTGAAAAACTTGGTCGTTTTCTGACGGGTCCTCCGTTCAGACTCTTCTAAAATCTTTACTGGCCTTTCTCTGTAGGTGAGATCTGGTTGCATATCAATGTCCTCATGAGGTACATGCTTTTCTGGGTTGCTCACACATTTTCTTAACCGTGAGACGTGGAACACGTCATGGACGTCTGACAGCTCCTTGGGTAGGTCTAGCTGGTAGGCTACCGTGCCTCTTCGTGCCTTTACACAAAATGGTCCAATAAATCTTGGGGCTAGCTTCCCCTTTATTTTGAACCGTTGCAGACCCCTCATAGGAGATACTCGGAGGTATACGGAATCACCGGGATCAAAGCTGACCTCTCGATGCTTTTGATCATAGTAGCTCTTTTGTCGGCTCTGTGCTGTCTTGAGTCTGTCCCTGATTTGTTTCACTTTCTCCTCGGCCTCCTTAAGCATATCTGGGCCGAAGATACGGCTGTCACCTGTCTCTGACCAATTCAGTGGGGTACGACACCTCCGTCCGTACAATGCTTCAAAGGGTGCCATTTGCAAGCTGGCTTGGTAACTGTTGTTGTAAGCAAATTCGGCATATGGCAAACTCTCTTCCCAACTGGATCCATAGGTGAGTACACAGGCCCTTAGCATATCCTCTAGGATCTGGTTCACACGTTCCGTCTGTCCGTCAGTCTGAGGGTGGTATGCTGTACTGAAAACTAGCTGCGTGCCCAGAGCTTGTTGTAGGTGATCCCAAAATTTGGAGACGAATTGGGTGCCTCGGTCTGATATTATAGTCTTTGGGACTCCATGCAAGCAAACTATACGGGAGAGATAAAGCCTTGCCAGTCTCTATGTGGAGTAGGTAGTCTACACGGGAATGAAACGAGCAACCTTGGTTAGTCGGTCTGTGATGACCCATATGGCGTCATTCCCACGTTGTGATCGGGGTAATCCGACAATGAAGTCCATTCCTATTTCATCCCATTTCCACTCTGGTATCCTGTTAGGCTGGAGTAGCCCTACTGGCTTTTGGTGCTCGGCCTTGATGCGCTGACATGAATCGCAACAAGCGATGAATGTGGCTATATCTCTTTTCATACCGTGCCACCAAAATCTTTCCTGGATGTCCTTGTACATTTTGGTTCCTCCAGGATGGATCGAGTATGGGGCGGTGTGGCTTTCTGTCAAGATCTGTTGCTTGAGTTCCTCAATGTTAGGTACGCAAAGTCTGTCTCGGTACCATAATGTCCCTCACTGTCTGTGACGAATTCTGAAGTCTTACTAAGATTCATTTTCTTCTTTATGCCTTCGATGCTGGGATGTCCCTGTTGAGCCTTCTTAATTTGTTCCACCAGGGTGGGTTGTATCTCCAGGTTCGAGACGGTGCCCTCAGAGACTAACATCATGTTGAGTCTGGTGAACTCTTGCTGAAATTCAGGCCTCAAATTTTGCGGACCATCACTGTCCGGGCTGGGGTTTCGACTAAGGGCATCGGCCACTACATTTGCTTTCCCTGGGTGGTAGTGAATACCGACGTCATAGTCTTTGACTAGTTCCAACCAGCGTCGTTGGCGTAAATTCAGCTCTGGCTGTGTGAAAATATATTTGAGGCTCTTATGGTCTGTATATATTTCACAGCGATTTCCCAACAGAAAGTGTCTCCACTCCTTGAGTGCATGGATAACTGCTGCTAATTCCAAGTCATGTGTTGGGTAGTTTTCCTCATGTATTCGCAGCTGCCTGGAGGCATATGCGACAACTTTGCCATCCTGCATTAGTACGCATCCGAGGCCTTTTCGGGATGCGTCACAATACACTTCAAAGCTCTTGTGTATGTCTGGCACATTTAAGACTGGTGCGGTTGTCAGCTTCTTCTTGAGTTCTTGGAAGCTCTGCTCGCATGCTTCCGTCCATACAAATTTCTTGTCCTTCTTGAGCAACTGTGTTATAGGTTTTGCCACAGTGGAGAATCCTTCAATAAATCTCCTGTAATATCCGGCCATTCCTAGGAAACTCCGCACATCTGTAACATTCGCGGGTGGCTTCCAGTCCAGTATGGCCTTGACTTTTTCTGGGTCTACGGCCACGCCTTCTTGGTTCAGTATATGGCCCAAGAAACCAACTTGTCTTAGCCAAAATTCGCACTTGCTAAATTTGGCGTACAACTGATGTTTCCTCAATTCTCCCAAAACACTTCTGAGGTGTTCAGCATGCTCTTTTGGTGTCCTCGAGTAAACCAGAATGTCGTCAATGAATACCACCACAAATTTGTCCATGAATTTCATGAATACTTTGTTCATGAGGTGGACGAAATATGCGGGGGCGTTCGTTAGTCCAAAAGGCATCACTGTAAACTCGTACAACCCATATATGGAAGTGAAAGCTGTCTTGGGAATATCTTCCGTTCGTACCTTCAATTGGTGATATCCCGATCTCAAATCAATTTTTGAGAATACCTTGGCCTGTGCGAGCTGGTCAAACAAATCATTTATTCGTGGCATCGGATATTTGTTTTTGATGGTGACCATATTGAGGGCTCGATAGTCTATGCACAGCCTTAGTGTCCCATCCTTCTTTTTGGCGAACAACACAGGCGAACCCCAAGGTGAGGAGCTGGCTCGAATAAATCCTTTGTCCAACAATTCCTTTATCTGCTTCTTCAACTCCACCAATTCTGAGGGTGCCATTCTATAAGGCTTCTTATAGATGGGAGCGGTGCCAGGTGCTAATTCAATGCTGAATTCTATCTCTCGGTCTGGTGGCATGCCTGGTAGTTCTTCAGGAAACACATCAGGAAACTCGCATACCACTGGGACTTTTCTCAATTCTGTAATGTCCATTTTGTTCAGTTTTGGTTGCTGTGATCGTGGCCTTTCTTGGGCGGAAACTCTTATAGTCTTGCCGTGATGGTGAGTGAGAATCACTGTCCGATTGAAACAGTCGATGAATCCTTTGTTGGTGGTCAACCAGTCCATCCCTAAAATGACATCCAGTCCTTTACTTTCCAACACGATGAGATTCGCGTGGAATTGTAGTCCTTCGAACTCAATGACCACTCCTTGGCAGTAACCCTGAGCGATTTGCTTATTTCCGGGGGACTTGATGATCATAGATTTTTCCAAGGGAAGTATCGGAAAACCATGTTGCGAAACAAAACTCTTCGAAACGAATGAATGGGAAGCTCCAGAATCAAACAAAACCGTGGCAGGTACTGTGTTGACAGGGAACGTACCGAGCATGATGTCTGGGGCATTCTGCGCTTCTTCCCTGGTCACATGGTTCAGGTGACCCTTCCAGTGGTTGTTGCTGGGTTTGAAGTTGTTGCGCTTGGGGGCTGGATTGTTTCCACCATTGTTCGGCTTGGGTGCCGAGTCTCTCGGCTTTGGACACTGTTTAGCATAATGCCCTTGTTGACCACAAGCATAGCAGGTGACCCCTGGGTGGTATGTGAACTCCTTGTCTCTGGCATGAAATTGTCCGACGGGTCTTGGCTCAGTAGTCGTGGATCTCCTTGTGTCTGTCCTCGGGACCTCAGTCTTGCCTCGGTTGCTGCGGGCAAGAGTCGTCTTGTCCCTCTTTCGCTTGCGGATATCTTCCAGACTACGGCGCTCATTCTCCAGGGTGATGGCCTTGTCCACCAGCGTCTTAAAATCCGGAAAGGTGTGCACAATCAGTTGGCATCTCAGTGCTGGTGCCAGGCCGTCCAGGAATTTTTCCATCTTCTTGCTTTCTGTCATAGCTCGTCGTAGGCATAACGAGACAGCTGGGTGAACTGACCATTGTACTCGGTCACTGACATGCCTCTTTGCTTCAGGTCATCAAACTCTCTTCTTGATCTTTAGGATGCTCCTGGGGATGTGTGCCCCACGGAAGCCTTCCTTGAACTCTTCCCAGGTGATGTTGTGTTCCCTGGGATGCATGTGTAGGAAGTTTTCCCACCATGCTGCGGCTGCTCCAGTAAGGTAGTGTGGTGCATAAAGCACCTTCTCATGATCTGAGCACTGAGCAATAATCAGTTTCCTTTCAATCTCACAAAGCCAATCATCGGCTTCCAGCGGTCTGTCGGTGTGAGCAAAAGTTGAGGGGCGAGTCTTCTGTAATTCAGATAACTTGGAATGGGGTTGATAGGGTTCACGGTGGTTTCCCATGTTGATGACATGGTTCATCATCTCTTGGTGCTGTTGCTGGCTTTGCTCGAAGAGACGGCATACTTGTGACAGTGCCGCTTCGCTGTCTTGTTGGTTGGACTGACCCTGAGTGAAATTGTTGCTGGTCTGTGTCCCGTAAACCTCTTCTGGCTGATTGGGCATGGAGCGAGTCCACGGGCGAGACATTTTTCCAGTCTGGGGTATTATTTGCAAACCCATGAGAACAATTGTGTAGCACAAAAATCTCGCAAAGGCAAAAATAGAAAGGCTTCAAGGTTTTCAAAGAAACACAAATGATTTTTCACGGAGAAGAAGTGCTTAACATAAAACTTACATGCGAAAAGCAAACACATGATACAGCACTCAGGATGCACGTACATATCCTGACATGTTATTTAAAAACTAGCGTACCACTCAGAAGGCAGCAAACACACCAATACAAACTAGCGTACAGATAAAACAACACATCATACAAGCCGGCATAACACGCTGCTACTCGGTGCTCTCAGTCGGAGATGGTGAAGATCTCCTTCCCCTTGCCGATGGCAAGGCTCAGTGGTCCAGGAGAATCAACCTCCTCCTCTCTAGCTGGCTCCTGGCGCGGGACACTGCGCTGCGGTGATGGTGCGGGGGCGACTGGTGGTAGAGCGCGTGCGGTAGGCGGTGCAGCTCTGATTGGAGTAGGAGCGATGATTCGGTCGAACTTCTCAGTGGTAGGCAGACGGCGAGCAGTGGCCAAACGGCCGGTGCATACGAGGCTGAAGACGAGACGAATGTCAGAGGCGGCGCCGTGTGGAGAAGCTCCTTCCTGCTGGCAGGACCGCCCCGGACTAAGTCCATGCGGGCAGCCACAAGATCATCTACGAGGTTGTCGAAAGACTCCTCCAGAGCCTTGAGATACTCCACAACCATCTCGATGGCTTCATCTCGTTCTCCCCGATGGCAGGCGAACGCATAGTGGCCGGTGTAAGGCACATGGCATGGGAGGTAGCGGTAGCGACGAGTCTTCATCATAGGAAGGATGTCCCGAAGGCGAGCTATCGCCTCGCGGGCAGCCATCTGCATGGCATGCCTCTCCGTAGGCATGGCCCTTCCCGTAAAACGGAAGTGACGAGCAGCAGAACAACCTCCCCTGAACTGCACCACGGCTTGGTGCATAGATACGTCATCACTGAGCTTGTGCTGATAGAGCGTGAACTCCGGGCGAGCTGCTGGCCCGATCGCGAGCTTGGTGATGGAGACGAGGAGCTTGACAAACCCCTCGGGCACGTTGGTGAACACTCGATTCTCACAGCTGCTGCCAGCCATCTACAAAAGTAGGCAAATATTCTGAGTAGTCATGTCATAAATTTATAATGACCAACAGAAAATAGCTACAATTGCAAAATGCTGAAAAAGCACAAAAACACTAATAACCGATTAGCGACCGCACCTAGTGGCTTCCTATAGTCAGCCTCGCTCTGATACCAAGCTTGTCACGACCGGTTTTTCAATAAAATAATTATTGAGAGACCAATCCCTTTTACGGACCAGCGAGGAAGAATTCCTTCTCACTGGTAGACAATATCTTGGTCACAGAAGAAAAATACCAGGAGTACTAAATATAATACAAGGTTGAGCAGAGACTGCCCAACAATTTATTACATGCACGCCGCTAAAACAAAACGGCGGATAGGGTGGCAACTACTAACTCACAACAATGATGGTGGTGGAAATATCACCGCGAAGCGAGTGATATGATTCCAGAAGACTACAACTCATCGAGCGTCTGAGTGAGGCTCGAGAAGATTTATTGCGGGTGGCGGAAGCGTAAACGATACAAGTGACCAATATCCGGGATCGCGCAGGACTGACTGGGACTCCTCTAGGCGTCGGACGCGCTATCAAATTCTTCATCCAAGAGATCGCCTTCGTCAACATCTGGCCAAATCAACAAGCCAGGTGAGTACTATGAAAGTACTCGCAAGACAGCTTGGACATAAGGTATAACAAAAGTAAACATGAAGCACATGAATAAGTTAACCAGTGCGATCAGACATAAATAAATACTGGGTGCCAAGCGAGGGTCTGAATGACGCCTCGAGCGGAAACTGCAGAATAGTAATACTGGTGCCAAACGAGTGTCTGAAAGACTCCTCGAGCAGAAAATGCGGAATAATAATGCGGGTGCCAAATGAGTGTCTGAAAGACTCCTCGAGAGGTAAATGCAGAAAAATAATGCCACAGTCGGGCGTCGGGGCGACACCACATAAAGGGCTTATAACAGAAAGTAAAGACAGTGCATGCCGCAGTCGGACGTCTGAGCGACATCACATAAAGGGCTTATATTGAAAGTGAGGAACGAGTACACGCCACAGTCGGACGTCTGCGCGATTTCACATAAAGGGCTTATATTGAAAGTGAGGAACGAGTACACGCCACAGTCGGACGTCTGCGCGACGTCACATAAAGGGCTTATATCACATCTCATTAATACAACAGTTCGGGAACATAAATTATCACAAGCATGAGACACAAAATAAAGTTAGTCCATCCACAGGAATAACAATAAATCTGAATTTTACCACTTGAGCTTGTTCATCGGGGACATGTTTTGTCACACAGATAGATATGGATATAATTCTTACACTGCTTGATCATGGGTACGATGATTTGGAAAGAATTTGACTCTGCAGAGTTTGTACTTAACAGCAGCCAACGGATTTCAGTAGTCACGGGGACTAGTTCCGTCTACGGTGTTTTGGAAGAAACACGTCTAACCAGTACACACCCAATTCAACCATCCGAAGCCAGGGATCACCCTCGGCAACTTTCAAGAAAAACCTTGAGACGGGGAGGCTACAACCTCGCGTAGCATGGGATCAAATTTCTATACGCGCGCTATAAGGGGGTGCCCCCCCTCTCGGTCCCAACCGGAAACACCCATGCCCCCTGGCCGGATGACTGGCTTTAAACCTGGGCCAAGGTACCATCATCCCGGCCTCTCTGTTTGGTGTGTACATGGAAAGAGGTTACCAACTTACTAAACCGCATCCTGGCAATGAGACATGTGGTAGCACGGAAAGGGGAAAGAACGGTAACGTGGCTCCAACCACGTTAACGTCGGACAAAGTCGGATGTCGCAAGGCTGGCATGCTACAACAGTACCACCTTGCTGCCATTCATGTCACCACATGATTTAGCCATCTCTCATCAGAGACCATCGCAACTTTGGAACAGGCGGAAAAAGATCGATAACGTAGCTCCAACCACGTTAATGTCGAAGAAAGTTGGATGACGCAAGGCTGGCATGCCACAACAGTACCACCTTGCTGCCCTTCATGTCACCACATGCTTAGGCCACCTCTCAACAGAGGTCATCGCAACTTTGGGACAACCGGGTCGTTGCCTTACAAGCAACGAGGTTTTTACCGACACTCATATGCCACGCACAAACTCTCACGTGAACATGCAAAATATCTGCCATATCAAATGTTCAAAACATGCTTGCCTGGTTCGGAGAAGTCGGAGTCTAGCTCGGCGAAGTTCGCGGCTCCGTCACCTCTCCCGGAACCTACGGCAAATCACGAAACGGGTACTAACGTGAAAACCAACACATACACAGAAACTTTTCCAAATATTTTTAAAATAAATCCCATAAAAAACTAGACAAAATTTGAAGATTGTCAGAAAAAGAATCACTCAAAAATACCTTTTTATTAAAAAGTTATAAAGGTTTCTGTCCAGGGACTTATCTGTAATGAAACAGAAAAGTTCCAGGGTTTTAACTGAGAAAACAGAAAACGCTTCGGCTGGGAATGCGCAAGCGCAAAGGAGGAAACGTATTTTGCCCGAAGGCGCCAACAGAAAACGGTTCGCGAATAAAAGAACAGAGGCTGACATGTGGGGTCCACATGTCAGGTTTGAAAAGCTCGCCGGCGCCCGAAGACTGCGGTGGACGCCGGCGTCGAACCACGGCGAGATAGGGGGAACGGAGGGTACCAAGAGCTTCAACGTCCTCTTCCGCGTCGGCTCTGCGAAACTCTGAAATAGGCAAAAAACAGCAATTTGGGCTGGGCCTCCGGTTAATAGGTTAGTCCCAAAAATAATATAAAAGTGTATAAATAAGCCCATTAAACATCAAAAACAGAATATATAATAGCATGGAATAATAAAAGATTGTAGATACGTTGGAGACGTATCAAGCATCCCCAAGCTTAATTCCTGCTTGTCCTCGAGTAGGTAAATGATAAAAACAGAATTTTTGATGTGGAATGCTTCTTGGCATACTTCTTAACGTAATCCTTCTTATTGTGGCATGAATATTTAGGTCCGAAAGATTCAAGATAAAAGTTTAATGTTGACATAAAAACAATAATACTTCAAACATGCTAATCAAGCAGTTATGTCTTATCAAAATAACATAGCCAAAGAAAGCTGATCCCTACAAAATCATATAGTTAGGCTATGTTTCAATATTTTCACACAAACGTTCTCATCATGCATAACCTCGATGACAAGCCGAGCAATTGGTTCATACTTTTAACGCGCTTCAGCCTTTTCGACTCTTACGCAATACATGAGCGCAAGCCATGGATATAGCACTATGGGTGGAGTAAAGTATAATGATGGGGGTTATGAGAGAATACAAAAAGGTAGAAAGTCTCACATTGACGCGGCTAATCAATAGCTATGGAGATGCCCATCAATTGATGTCAATAAGAGGAGTAGGGATTGCCATGCAACGGATGCACTAGAGCTATAAATATATGAAAGCTCAACAAAAAAAACTAAGTGGGTGTGCATCCAACTTGCTTGCTCATGAAGACCTAGGGCATTTTGAGGAAGCCCATCATTGGAATATACAAGCCAAGTTCTATAATGAAAAATTCCCACTAGTATATGAAAGTGACAACATAGGAGACTCTCTATCATGAAAATCACGGTGCTACTTTGAAGCACAAGTGTGGAAAAGGATAGTAACATTGTCCCTTCTCTCTTTTTCTCTCTTTTTTTTCAGTCCGGAATCTCATCCCGACTTGTGGGGGAATCATAGTCTCCATCATCCTTTCCTCACATGGGACAATGCTCTAATAATGATGATCATCACACTTTTATTACTTACAACTCAACAATTACAATTCAGTACATAGAACATGATATGACTCTATGTGAATGCCTCCGGTGGTGTACCGGGATATGCGATGAATCAAGAGTGACATGTATGAAAGAATTATGAATAGTGGCTTTGCCACAAAATACGATGTAGACTACATGATCATGCAAAGCAATATGACAATGATGAAACGTGTCATGACAAACGGAACGATGGAAAGCTGCACAGTAATATATCTCCGAATGGCTATGGAAATGCCATAATAGGTAGGTATGGTGGCTGTTTTGAGGAAGATATAAGGAGGTTTATGTGTGATAGAGCATATCGTATCACGGGGTTTGGATGCACCGGTGAAGTTTGCACCAACTCTCAATGTGAGAAAGGGCAATGCGCGGTACCGTAGAGGCTAGAAAATTGTGGAAGGTTGAGAGTGCATATAATCCATGGACTCACATTAGTCATAAAGAACTCATATACTTATTGAAAAAGTTTATTAGCCCTCGAAGCAAAGTACTACTACGCATGCCCCTAGAGGGATAGATTGGGATAGATTGGTAGGAAAAGACCATCGCTCGTCCCTGACCGCCACTCATAAGGAAAGCAATAAAAGAACACCTATGTGTAAAATTTGTTACACAACTTTTACCATACGTGCATGCTACGGGACTTGCCAACTTGAACACAAGTATTTCTCAATTTCACAATTACTCAACTAGCACACTCTAATATTACCACTTTTATATCTTAAAACACTTATCAAGTATCTAACTTCTCATGATATTTAACGGACTCAATATAGAAGATTAATTTCACGATTAAAGCAAATTACCATGTTGTTTAAGACTCTCAAAATAATATAAGTGAAGCATGAGAGTTCAACAATTTCTATAAAATATAACCACCGCCGTGCTCTAAAAGATATAAGTGAAGCACTAGAGCAAAACTATATAGCTCAAAGAATTTAAGTGAAGCTAATAGAGTATTCTAACAAATTCCGAATCATGTGTGTCTCTCTCAAAAGGTGTGTACTGCAAGGATGATTGTGGCAAACTAACAAATAAAGACTCAAATCATACAAGCGCTCCAAGCAAAACACATATCATGTGGTGAATAAAAATATAGCTCCATGTAAATTTACCGATGGATGAGGACGAAAGAGGGGATGCCTTCCAGGGCATCCCCAAGCTTTGGCTTTTTCGTCTCCTTAGATTATCTTGGGGTGCCATGGGCATCCCCAAGCTTAGGCTCTTGCCACTCCTTGTTCCATACTCCATCAAATCTTTACCCAAAACTTGAAAACTTCACAACCCAAAACTCAACAGAAAGTCTCGTGCGCTTAGTTACCAAAAGAAAACAAAACACCACTTCAAGGTACTGTATTGAACTCATTATTTATTTATATTGGTGTTACACCTAATGTATTTTAACTTCTCTATGGTTTATAAACTATTTTACTAGCCATAGATTCATCAAACTAAGCAAACAACACACGAAAAACAGAATCTGTCAAAAACAGAACAGTCTGTAGTAATCTGTAACTAACGCAAACTTCTGGAACTCAAAAAATTCAGCGAAAATATGACGGCCTAAATAATTTGTTTATTGATCTGCTTCAATTGGAATCAATATTTTATCACGTTCTAGTGATTTTTAACAATTGTTTTCATGAACAGAATGTTTTTGGAATTTTCAGCAAGATCAAATAACTATCATCCAAGAAGATCCTATAGGTTTAACTTGGCACAAACACTAATTAAAACATAAAAACAAGTCTAACCAGAGGCTAGATCAAAGATTTATTTCTAAACAGAAGAAAAAATAAAAAAATAAAAATAAAATTGGGTTGCCTCCCAACAAGCACTATCGTTTAACGCCCCTAGCTAGGCATAAAAGCGAGGATAGCTCTAGGTGTTGCCATCTTTGGAATGCAATCCATAAGTGGCTGTCATAATAGATTCATAAGGTAATTTTATTTTCTTTCTAGGGAAGTGTTCCATGTCTTTCCTTAGTGCAAATTGGAATCTAATATTCCCTTCCTTCATATCAATAATTGCACCAATCATTCTAAGGAAAGGTCTACCAAGAATAATGGGACATGAAGGATTCCAATCTATATCAAGAACAATAAAATCTACGGGCAAACAATTCCTATTTTCAACAATAAGAACATCATTAATTCTTCCCATAGGTTTCTTAATAGTGGAATCCGCAAGGTGCAAGTTTAAAGAGCAATCATCAAATTCGCGGAAACCTAACAAATCGCACAAAGTTTTTGGAATCGTGGAAACACTAGCACCCAAATCACACAAAGCATAGCATTCATGATCTTTAATTTTAATTTTAATAGTAGGTTCCCACTCATCATAAAGTTTTCTAGGGATAGAAACTTCCAACTCAACTTTTTCTTCATAAGATTGCATTAAAGCATCAACGATATGTTTGGTAAAAGCTTTATTTTGACTATAAGCATTAGGAGAATTTAGCACGGATTGCAACAAGGAAATACAATCTATCAAAGAGCATTTATCATAATTAAATTCCTTGAAATCCAAAATAGTGAGTTCATTAATATCTAAAGTTTTGACCTCTTCAATCCCGCTTTTACCAATTTTTGTATCAAGATCTAAAAACTCTGAATTTTTGGGACGCCTTCTAGGTAAAGGTGACTCATCTCCAGTCCCATAATTATCAAGATTCATATTGCAAAACAAAGATTTAATAGGAGACACATCAATAACTTTTAGATCTTTATATTTATTCTCATAAAAATTAGAAGAACACGCTTTCACAAAGCAATCTTTTTTAGCACGCATCCAAGTGGTTCTTTCTTTACACTCATCAATGGAAATTCTCATGGCTTGAAGAGACTCATTGATATCATGCTTAGGTGGAATAGATCTAAGTTTCAAAGAATCAACATCAAGATAAATTTTATCAACGTTTCTAGCCAATTCATCAACTTTAAGCAATTTTTCTTCAAGCAAAGCACTGAAATTCTTTTGTGAATTCATAAACTCCTTAACACTAGTCTCAAATTCAGAGGGCAACTTATTAAATTTCCATAAGAATTGTTGTAGGAATTACCATAATTATTAGAGGAATTACTAGGATACGATCTAGGATTAAAGTTTCCTCTATAAGCGTTGTTACCAAAATTATTCCTACCAACAAAATTCACATCCATAGATTCGTTATTATTCTCAATCAAGGTAGACAAGGGCATATCATTAGGATCAGAAGAAACACTCTTATTAGCAAATAATTTCATAAGTTCATCCATCTTTCCACTCAAAACCTTAATTTCTTCTATCGCATGCACTTTTTTATTAGTAGATCTTTCGGTGTGTCATTGACAATAATTAACCATAATATTATCTAGGAGTTTGGTAGCTTCTCCTAAAGTGATTTCCATAAAAGTGCCTCCCGCGGCCGAATCTAAAAGATTTGTAGAAGCAAAATTCAATCCGGCATAAAAAATTTGTATAATCATCCACAGATTCAAACCATGTGTAGGGCAATTACGTATCATTAATTTCATCCCCTCCCAAGCTTGTGCAACATGTTCATGATCAAGTTGCTTAAAATTCATGATATCGTTTCTAAGAGGGATGATTTTAGTGGGAGGAAAGTACTTAGAGATAAAAGTATCTTTGCACTTATTCCATGAAACAATACTATTTTTAGGCAAAGACGAAAACCAAGCTTTAGCATGATCTCTAAGCGAAAAAGGAAATAGCTTCAATTTAACGATATCATTGTCCACATCTTTCTTCTTTTTCATATCACACAAATCAATGAAGCTATTTAGATGGGTAGCGGCATCTTCACTAGGAAGGCCAGCGAATTGATGTTTCATGACAAGATTCAACAAAGCAGCTTTAATTTCACAAGATTCAACATCGGTAAGAGGAGCAATCGGAGTGCTAAGAAAATCATTGTTGTTGGTGTTGGTAAAGTCACATAATTTAGTATTATCTTGAGCCATCGTGACAAGCAAGCAATCCAACACACGAGCAAACAAGAAGCGAGCGAGAAAGAGGCGAAAGGAAAAGAGAGGGTGAATAAAACGGCAAGTGTGAAGTGGGGGAGAGGAAAACGAGAGGCAAATGGCAAATAATGTAATGCGAGGGATAAGGGTTTGTGATGGGTACTTGGTATATGTTGACTTTTGCATAGACTCCCCGGCAACGGCGCCAGAAATCCTTCTTGCTACCTCTTGAGCACCGCGTTGGTTTTTCCCTTGAAGAGGAAAGGGTGATGCAGTAAATTACATAAGTATTTCCCTTAGTTTTTTAGAACCAAGGTATCAATCCAGTAGGAGGCTACGCTCTAATCCCACACACCTACACAAAACAAATAAGAACCTCGCAACCAACGCGATAAAGGGGTTGACAATCCCTTCACGATCACTTACGAGAGTGAGATCTGATAGATATGATAAGATAATATTTTTGGTATTTTTAGGATAAAGGGAAATAAAGATGCAAAGTAAAATAAAAGGCAATAGAAATAGCTAAGTGTTGGAAGATTAATATGATAGAGAATAGACCCGGGGGCCATAGGTTTCACTAATGGGTTCTCTCAAGAGCATAAGTATTACGGTGGGTGAACAAATTACTGTCGAGCAGTTGATAGAATTGAGCATAGTTATGAGAATATCTAGGTATGATCATGTATATAGGCATCACGTCCATGACAAATAGACCGAAACGATTCTGCATCTACTACTATTACTCCACACATCGATCGCTATCCAGCATGCATACAGAGTATTAAGTTCAAAAGAACAGAGTAATGCTTTAAGTATGATGACATGATGTAGAGGGATAAACTCATGCAATATGATATAAACCCCATCTTATTATCCTCGATGGCAACAATACAATACGTGTCGTTTCCCCTACTGTCACTAGGATCGAGCACCGCAAGATTGAACCCAAAGCTAAGCACTTCTCCCATTGCAAGAAAGATCAATCTAGTTGGCCAAACCAAACTGATAATTCAAAGAGACTTGCAAAGATAACCAATCATACATAAAAGAATTCAGAGAAGATTCAAATATTGTTCATAGATAATCTTGATCATAAACCCACAATTCATCGGTCTCGACAGACACACCGCAAAAGAAGATTACATCGAATAGATCTCCACGAGAATTGAGGAGAACTTTGTATTGAGATCCAGATAGAGAGAAGAAGCCATCTAGCTAATAACTATGGACCCGAAGGTCTGAGGTAAACTACTCACACATCATCAGAGAGGTTATGGTGTTGATGTAGAAGCCCTCCGTGATCAATGTCCCCTCCGGCAGGACGCCGGAAAAGGCCCCAAGATGGGATCTCACGGGTACAGAAGGTTGCAGTGGTGGAATTAGGTTTTCGTGGATGCCTCTTATGGTTTGGGGGTACGTAGGTATATATAGGAGGAAGAAGTACGTCGGTGGAGCAACATGGGCCCCGCGAGGGTGGAGAGCGTGCCTGGGGGGTAGGCGCGGCCCCTGCCTCGTGCTCTCCTCGTTGATTACTTTACGTGGGCTCCAAGTACTCTGGATCATGTTTGTTCCGAAAATCACGTTCCCGAAGGTTTCATTCCGTTCGGACTCCGTTTGATATTCTTTTTCTGCGAAACTCTGAAATAGGCAAAAAACAACAATTTGGGATGGGCCTCCGGTTAATATGTTAGTCCCAAAAATAATATAAAAGTGTACAAATAGGCCCATTAAACATCCAAAACAGAATATATAATAGCATGGAACAATCAAAAATTATAGATACGTTGGAGACGTATCAGACGACACATGGAATAGGTACAGAAAATGGATAGGTATGGCATATACTCATATATGATGCTTAAACTAAGCAGATGGTGTAACAAAGTAGAAGTAATGCAAGAGGTCAGATGCAAAATATGTGCGACCAATACAACCTTGTCAAGTTAGAGCAAGCACCTTGATGGGTGAATAAGATAGGCCATCCTCCACCATGCCAAGTTTGTTAGCCAGTGGATTGTTCCGCAATATTCCTCTCGTGCGCCCATTCTCATATTCATTTTCATAATGTTCAATACCTGACATGCATGAAAACATAAAAACAAGTGAGATTATCTTTGTAATGCAGAAGTCATTCTAATCCAATACTTCCTCCCTGTAAACCACTTTGTGCTATCTCTGCAATTCCTCTAAGAGGTGCCATGCATGCTGTAATTTGGTTTGTGCATTAATATAATGTGGCCTACTACTGAAAATATGTTAACTCCAGAAGTGATGATACTTCGCAGATGACAACTTCAACATATAGTAAAGAAGAACAAGTCGACATGACCTGACAGATTCAAAATATACTAAGGGAGAATAACTCGACCTGACCAGTCGACCGCAAGAGAAGAGGATCATCTTAAAGAAGAGCAGAAGAGCAAGCAGATTGAAGATATTACAAGTCTTTCTATACAATGTCGGTTGGCCACCCATGATGAACCAGAGCGCACAGAGAAATACTATTCCTTCCGGTCTCTCCATATGTGGCTCACATGCATTTCGAAACTAAAGTAGGAACTTTTAGCTGACCAATTAAACAGTTCTCAGTTTTACTAATATCAACACAATATCATATTTGAATTTGTACAACTAAGCTTGTTTAGCTCGATGGGTGGAGCAGTGCTATTACGGCACGAACCACGTAGGATGATCGTGGTCATCATAAAATGGGGAAACCGTAAGCATGATGAGTATAGTGTTTACCGTGGCAGTGGGATGGCAGATCTGAAGCTGCAAACCGTGCAAAGGGTAGTTAGCAACCGATGTTTGCTTTGAAATAACAACTAAGATTTGGTATGGACAAGAAAGTACAGTCAACAAGTGACAGAGAAATGCAATTCTGCTGTCTCTCTATATGTCGCGACATGCATTTGGAAACTCAAGTGGGACCTTTAGCTAACCAATTAAATGTGTCCGTTAATTAATATCAGTATCAGATCACAATCATATTTGAACAACTGAGCTTTGGAATTTTGAGTGTTGTGTTGTTTATCTTGAAGGGTGGAGTAATGGTAGTACGACAGAAAGCACATACGCAGATCATAGTAGAGTAGATAAAAGGGGAAAACCCTAAGCATCAAGAGTAAAATCAGGAAAGTGGAACTAGCTGGACCAGTGGGTGGCGCACATGCTTTTCAAAACGAATATAGGAACATCAGGTGACCAATTAAACGTTCTCTATTTTAGTAATATGAGCATCATATCAGATTCGTATTTCAACACGTAAGCTTGGGAATTATGAGTGGCATGTTGTTTCGCTTGATGGGTTGAGGTCTCGAGGAGCAGTGCTAGCACGACACGAAGCAGTGAAGCACCTACGATGATGGTAGTGAATACAAAGGGGGGAGACCATAAGCTTTACGAGTATAGTGATCGTGCCATGGCAGATCTGAAGGTGCAAACCGGACAAAGCTACTTCGCAACCAATGTTTGCTTTCAACTAGCCACTATGATTTGGTAAGGACAAGAAAAGTACAGTAAACAATTTAAGATCTATTTTCTGGGTGAGATCAATAACTTAAGCACATATGGAAGAGTACCTCCTCTCTTGCGACGCCATGTAGGCCCCTGCTGATTCGTTGAGGGTCATGCGGGTGCGATGGCTATCGGCGGCGGGGAAGAAGACTTTAGACGGAAGACGGCCGGGTCGGGGGATAAATCATGTTGCCGTGGACGAGGCGGTCGTAGGAGCGGCAACGACAAGGTGGACAACGGCGCCGATGAAGCGAGACGATGCGATGAAAGGATCCTGGTCCAGCGCGGTGGATGAGAGACGTCCATCTCTTGAAGTGGACGACGGGGTAGGGGTAGCGGCGCCGGCAAGGTGGAGGATGGGGTGGCGGACGGAGGAGGCTGGCCGCAGTGGGGAGGTTGTCGTGGCGCCGACGGTGTATGAATGGGGAAATGGAGGGGGAGGGGGATCTAAAACTTTGGGACGCGCTTGTCTCAAATGTGGGAATGTTACGAACTTATCCCCCGTTTAAAGTTTCGGACATCACGTCGGTTGGGGATAGGACGGTAATCTCGCATCTCCCAAATATTTGCCGGTAATGGTTTCGGGCGAGGAGAGGGTGTTTTGCCGCCCACGGTTGGCGCCCACGGTGTATGAACGAGGCTGACAAGTAGGGCGGTTGTGTCACATCTGAGGGAAGTTACACATTTGCCCCTATTTAAAATATTAGCCTACATCGATTTCGGACGAGGAGAGTTTGTTTTGCCGCCCACCGTGGATGAATGGGGAAATGGAGGGAGAGACACATGTCTTTCGGACGAGCTTGAATCAAACGTGTTTTGCCGCCCAGGTTTGGCGCCCACCATGTCTGAATGGGCTCAGAGGCCGTCGTGTCACGTCTGATTGAAGTTACAAGTCTACCCCTATCGACAACAGCGTAAATCTGGTCGATAAGGATGTCAAGTGTCAGGGGTAGACAGTAATTTCCATCTCGCAAACACTTGCTTCGGGCAGCCCACAAATGATAGTGGGTGTTTAGCCGCTTTGTTCAAAACTTTTGAGAATTAGCATTCACATTTGCCCTGGGCCCTGGCAACTAAATCCAAATCCAATTTTATTCGATTACGAATATCCATAGATAATTCTACGTTTTGTTATTTATTTCTTCAAAACCACAACAAAGATTTATTCCACCTTTATATATGATTATGATTTAGAAATGCCATGATCTTCGAATTCAGTAGGTTGGATACACTTTGAGTCAAACAGTTATTTCATCCAATACAATATGCCCACACGAAAAACAGTTCACCTTATGTCAATCATAGAAGTACTGAGGATTACCTCGCCTACAAAATTCGGATCATTACAACTCATGGACAACATAGGGGGTCTTACAACATAATCCATTCAGAGACATGACACAACATGCAAGTACAATAATCTAATGACAATTTCAACTAGTATCTAAAGAAGAACTGGGATTACCCTGGGCTTCAGATAGCAGAAGCAGCAGGACCTCCTCCGTCTTCAAATGCAACATTCTTACTTCCTCCAATTCTTTGGTTGCTTGCATAATGCGTGCAGCTAATTGCATGATTTCCAGCTTCAAGATCGAGATTACCTCATTCATGGCAGCCACACCATCTCTTTCTGCCTCTAGTAGAGCCTTAAGAACTGTAATATTTATGCTCAGATTGCTCTCCGGCGGTGTTGCCTCTGAACTGCTACCATCTGGTAACATGGATGGCGCACTACTTCCACAAATAGATTCTGTGGTTGTATATTGTGTCCTAGTGTGCACGGCATCCTGAAAGGTTACCGCTGGACATAAGTAAGAGATGGTTATCGCATGATCCAGGCAGTAAGCTTACATGGTAAACGACATACGAATTATTGCCGAGCATGGCAAGCTATATTTAAATGGTTCGAAGCAGCATCAGCCGAAAAGAGATTAAAATGGTAAGATGAAACTAGGGATGTAAGTGGCAAATAAACGACATCCGCCAGTCCCATCTAGTTAGTTTTTGCTAGCTCCCTAGTTCATTTTCCTCAAAAACAAGAACTCTTTTGAACTATCATACCACTAGTGGACTTTAATCGGGGTTAAACTAGACCCAGTTGACATCCCTAGTTGAAAGGGAGTGTACCACCACTATATTTAAGTTGCCAAGGCATCTAAGCAGTTGAAATAATCTGAGAAAGCACTTAACAGTGTGGCCTCATATAAACTACGAAGACAGTCTTGTGATGAAGTTCAGAGGAAAAGTTAAGGACTCAAATGAACTAGGCATGCATTTCTTTATGATAGTACATCAGGCACTGCTGACATATTGGCCAACTCAGGTATAGCGTAACAAGTAACAAACAAGCATTCGAATCAAGCAATACAGCAAAGCAGGCAACTAAACTATTTGTAATTCTGTAGGATTACAGGTTGAGGGCACAAGCCAAGAAAGTAGCCCACACGCATTACATTTCACATGTACTAAAACACACTGGCTTACCATATGTTGTTGTGAAGCCTCGCTGTTGTTGCAATGTTCTTTGAAGATACCGTCAGCATCCCATGGTTGCAAATCTAGTTGTTGTAGTTTATTCTTCACCCTCTCTTTAGGTAAAATTAATTTTAATCGCATGCACTGGTTCGAATTGATCATCAATGGTTCACATAAACTAATGAAAGAAGGGTGCACTACAAAAAAAGACACATCCGTGACATTTTGGGCTGAACGAATTTTTTTTCTGTCATACATATGACACTTCTATGACGATAATTGTGACAAAACCCGATATCATCATAGATGTGGTGGGCTCCTACTTCTATGACAAAAAATCATGACAGAAAATGGGCTTTTCGTCCTGGGCGGGCCGGAGACGTAGTTGCATGACATTCTTTGGGTCGTCCATGACGGAAAAAACCGTGGTAGAAGCGAGGGCGAGGAAAATTTCGGGGAGTTACCGGTTACGGTGGGAGGTCGGGGGCCGAGCGATGGCGTTTCTCTCGTACACGTACGCGTGTGCGTGCGAGGCGTTGGCTCTAACTGAACCCGAGCGAGGGGTTGGGCTCTAACTGAACCCTAGCGATTGCACTGCAGGCTACGCGTTACTGAACCCGAGCGATCGATCGATGGCTGTTAACTGAACCCGATCGAGCGATTCCTTCACTACTGCTGCTAACTGAAGCCGGTCGATGCTGCCTCTGGGATGAACA
>NC_057814.1:118027766-118028053 GCF_018294505.1 Triticum aestivum
CGATCAACAGGACCCCCGTTTCGACCGTAGGAGGTCCGTTTCCTCCGTTTTGCGGTACGCCACACCCCTCCTGATCAACAGGACCCCCATTTCGATCGTAGGAGGTCCGTTTCCTCCGTTTTGCGGTACGCCACACCCCTCCCGATCAACAGGACCCCCGTTTCGACCGTAGGAGGTCCGTTTCCTCCGTTGTGCAGTACGCCAGGCCTCGTTTCCATCGCCTCTTCCGTCCAAGCCCTCCTGATGAACACGACCATGCATTCTGTTCTGACCCATGAACACGACGA
>NC_057814.1:118028112-118037453 GCF_018294505.1 Triticum aestivum
GGTACGCCACACCCCTCCCGATCAACAGGACCCCCGTTTCGACCGTAGGAGGTCCGTTTCCTCCGTTTTGCGGTACGCCACACTCCTCCCGATCAACAGGACCCCCGTTTCGACCGTAGGAGGTCCGTTTCCTCCGTTTTGCGGTATGCCACACCCCTCCCCATGAACACGATGCATTCCGTTGCCTCCCCATGAACACGACGCATTCCGTTGCCTCCCCATGAACACGACGATGACGATGTTTCTCCGTTCCGACCTAGCCATGTACACGAGCCCTGGCCGTACGTATGCGCGAGTAGGCGTTCGAGACCCCGCCCGTATGTACACATACGTGGCCATATTTTCTTTCCTGCACGCTGGCCGTTGTCCGTACGTGTACATGCTACGTGCGCGCGTCTACTATGACACGTACGTGCCTCTACTACGACACGTGCGCGCCTCTACATCCACCAGTATATATGTACGTACACGTTCGCGACCAGAATGACAACGCTACGTACGCTTCGACCAGGTGGGTCCCGACTGTCAGGCACTTCCTCGCCTGCAAAGATGTAGCTGGTGGGTCCCAGCAGTCAGGGGGCGAATCGTTTTTTTGCACGGACGCACTTCCTTGCGTGCGAATATGTAGCTGGTGGGTCCCAGCAGTCAGGGGCAAACGTTTTTTTTGCAAAATACGGTGGCCCGTCCGGTGGGTCCCCGCTGTCAGGTGGAGGAATATTTATTTTGCACGTAATAAGGGGGCACTTCCTTGCTGCGGCCGTGGACCCAGCTGTCAGCCTCTCCACGTACAGTCCACGTCCGATGGAAGCCGTTCCTTGACCATGTTGACCACGCCGCGCCGAGAGCACCGGGCCGATGGACGGCGGCGAGGCTTAGGAAGGGGATGACGCGGAGCCGGGGAAGACGCGGCAGTGGATGCCCACGCGTAGAGCAGTACAAGGGTTCACTGGTTCGCTGCGGTGTGAGGCTGCCGTCGCCGCAGAATAAGAGGGGGTGTGGGTGAGTAGAGGGATGGCCTGGCCAGCGGTGGGAGTAGTAGGGGCCGTGAGGCCTCCGCCGCATCGCAGCCGGCCATGGGAGGCAGGAGCACGAGGCACGACCGGCGCAGGTTTGGGCGGTTGGAGCAAGAAGACCAGATGTTGAAGAAGCACTACGGCCGTTGGATGGACATCGTACGGTCACTTGAGCTAGAATCGTGCATATTGACTAAGTTGACAAAGCCCTCCGTCCCGGTCAACTTAGTAGGCCCACAAGTCAGCCTACCACTATACTGGGTCCCAGCTAACAGGGGGAGTATTCATTTTTTTGTGCATAATAAGGAGGCACTTCCTTGCGTGCGAAGATATAGCTGGTGGGTCCGAGCTGTCAGCGGCGGTAACGTTTTTTTCGCGAAATACAGCGGCCCTTTCGGTGGGTCCCTGATGTCAGGTGGAGGAATCATTATTTTGTGCGTAATAAGGAGGCATTTCCTTGCGTGCGGCCGTGGACCCAGCTGTTGGCCTCTCCACGTACAGTCCACTTAAGATGCATGTCGGTCGTTGACCACGTTGACCAGGCCGTGCCGAGAGCACCAGGGCGGTGGACGACGGCGAGGCCTAGGAAGGGAACGACACGGAGGAAGGGAAGACTCGGCAGTTGTTTCCCACGCGGAGGGGAGTACGACTGTACGAGGGTTTACTGGTTCGTCTACCGTCGCCGGAGAATAACAGCAGGTAGTGTGGGTGAGTAGAGGGATGGCTAGGCCAGCGATGGGAGTACGGTGGGGTGGTGAGGCCTGCGCGGCAGCAGAGCCGGCCGCGGGGA
The DNA here is from genome assembly GCF_018294505.1 of Triticum aestivum. Lineage (NCBI taxonomy): Eukaryota > Viridiplantae > Streptophyta > Magnoliopsida > Poales > Poaceae > Triticum > Triticum aestivum. Next base: position 118,029,916 of record NC_057814.1, read on the forward strand.
GGAGGGAGCCGGCTGTCCCGCCGGCGCTTGTTTGAGCGGCTGGAGCAGGAAGAGCAGAGATTGAAGAAGCACGACGGCCGTCGGATGGCCATCCAACAGTCACTGCTTGTGCGTCAAGCTTTTTTTTAGGAAAGCCTCAAATCTATGGAAAACAGCATATAGCCCATCTGCCATTATTTCTAATAATTTACAGCCCAGTTGCTAATTATTATGGTTTTTTTGGAGCCCATATTCTTTTTGTTAGCATTACAGCCCATATTCTGGCCACGGTTAAAAAATTATACGAAATTTTGCATATTTCGGTGCGGTCCGAACTGTTTTTAATCCCGAAATTTCGACTCACATTCAAACTGATTTTAAAAATAAATGTATATCAATATGAAATCCAACAAATTCTGCAGGCATAAAAATTAATGTAATTTAAAATCTCGAAATGAAAAAAAAAGATATTTGAAACTAATTGCCGGTTTGATGTTTTTAAAAAATGTACATCCCATTTCTCATTACTGATGGGACATTTTCTCGGCCAGCCGAATGAAAGCTCTCCTCGTCTTGAAAGATTTGCAGCCCAACAGGCCTGACAAAGCGACTTACTTGGCAAATCACAAAAAAACTGGGCTGTGGTCGTGGACCCAGCTGTCAGCCTCTCCACGTACAGTATTCTTCCGATGGAAGTCGTTCCTTGACCACGTTGACCACGCCGCACGGAGAGCACCACAGTGGTGGACGACGGCGAGGCCTAGGAAGGGGACGATGCGGAGCCGGGGAAGACGCGGCAGTGGAAGCCCGCGCGGAGAGGAGTACGAGGGTTCACTGGTTCGGCTGCGGTGTGAGGCTGCCGTCGCCGCAGGGCCTGGCCAGCGGTGGGAATAGTAGGGGCGGTGAGGCCTCCGCGGCAGCACAGCCGGCCACGGGAGGCAGGAGCATGCAGCACGACCGGCGCTGCTTTGGGCGGCTGGAGCAAGAAGACCAGAGGTTGAAGAAGCACTACGGCCGTTGGATGGACATCGTACGGTCATTGGAGCTAGAATCGTTCATATTGACTAAGTTGACAAAGCCCTTCGTCCCCGTCAACTTAGTAGGCCCACAAGTCAGCCTCCCACCAAGGTGGGTCCCATCTAGCCGGGGGAGTATTCATTTTTTTGTGTGTAGTAAGGAGGCACTTCCGGTGGGTCCGAGCAGACAGCGGGGGGAACGTTTTTTTCGCGAAATACGGTGGCCCGTCAGGTGGGTCCCAGCAGTCAGGGGGCAAACTTTTTTTTGCAAAATACAGTGGCCCGTCCAGTGGGTCCCTGCTGTCAGTTGGAGGAATCATTATTTTCCGCGTAATAAGGAGGCACTTACTTGCTGCGGCCGTGGACCCAGCTGAGACTCTCCACGTACAGTATACTTCCAATGGAAGTCGTTCCTTGACCACGTTGACCTCGCCGCGTTCCGTTGCATGCATGCGTCCATGGGCGTGGTGCGTCCCCACTATCAGCCTCTCACGTACAGTCATCTTCCGATGACTCTCGGTTGTTGACCACACCATGCCGAGCGCACCCAGACTGGAACGACCCGGAGATGGGGAAGACGGGGCAGTGGAGTCGCAGATGGAGAGGAGTGGGAAATTTCACTGGTTCGGGTGCACGGCAGCACAGCCGCGGTGCCGCCCACGGGAGACAGGAGCAAGAGCAGAGGTTGAAGAAGGAGCATGGCTGTTGGATTAACATCCAACGGTCCAGCTTCTAGAATCATTTGTTGATTAAGTTGGCAAAGCCGTGCGTACACGTCCGCTTAGTAGGCCCACAAGTCAGTCACCAAATCTGACGGGTCCCAGCTGTCAAAGGGATGAATAATTTTTTTCGCAAAACAAGGAGGCACTTCCTTCTGTGCGAAGATACAGCCGGTGTGTCCCAGCTGTCAGGTGGAGAAATAATTTTTTTCGCAAAACAAGGAGGTCCCTCCTATAGCTGGTTCAAATCCAAACCTAGACTATGACTATATATGGTGCTATGCTACTCTGCAAGTAATGAAACTAACATATCCAACGTTCGCTTCTCCTCTTGTCTACTTACTCTGCCTAGTATCAGAAGCTCTGGCCACAACTACCATGTCCGCTGGCTGCTCGTCCACCTGCTCTTCAGCAGGCAACAACCAGATATGCGCCAAGTCGCCACCCGTACCATCGCCTGTGGGTCTCATCACACCCCCGCCCGCACGCGCACCGCAGCCGATTGCCCATCGCGCTGCCGTTGGTGTGGTGCCACTGCTGCAAATCACGCAGAGTCATCCATCGCGTCTCAACCACAATCCGCAACCCTGGCCGAGTCTTCTACAAATGCCCGAATCATGGGGTAATAATATGTTTAAGTGTTGTTCTGTTGCTTTCAGTTGCTGATTTTTTTAATAGTTTGGTTGATGATCTTCCAATTTGATTCGTGCAGAAAAGGGAAGATTCGTGTGATTTGTATTTCTGGGAAGTTGCTGATGTGGGGGAATGCAACTACGCTGATTATTTGGTTAGCCGAGGAATCCCAATACCAGCAGGATGGGGTGTTGGACAAGTAACTGAAGGAACGGCAGAAGAGGAAGATGCAGAGCAGAAGGTTAAAGATGCAGTTCCTCTGATCATGGCCAAGCAACAGCTGCTGAACGGCCTTGACAACAATGAGGAGATGAAAGAGCTTGTGAAGATAATGGGCAAAATCGATGTGCTCTGTAGGATGATTGTTTCTTTATTTGTAGTGTATGTAGCACTCGTGATGTATTCAGTGGCTACAACATGAGCACTTTGCTGAAACTAGTAATGAATGAAACCTGTGTAGCAGGCTGGGCGTAGTGTTGTGAACATCTAATGATTTCTATTAACGGAAATCAGGGGGTATCCCCTTTTGCTCATATAAATAAATAAATAGCAGAGGCCCTGTCGGGTTGGCTTTGTTCTCATTCGAAGACGTCGAGCAAATTGCAGTCCAACAGCAAGCTATGTCATCAATTTCAAGTTTCACTGCCAAATATGAGTACAACTAAACAACAATGTCATCATGTTTTAGTTGTCATACAATCACCAAACACAAATCAGCATACATAACAAGTGATGTTCTCATAGCAAAATACTAAACAACATGTTCATCGGGTTTCACTTGTCATAGCAAAGACAATTTCACATAGTAGATAAAAAAACGTCTTCTGACAGGCAAATACAACAAAAGCAATGCAATCATCATCCGCAGCAGCAGCGTCAACATCTTCGCCATGTGTATCAGTCTGAATCGTAATTCCCCACGGTGTCATCTTCTTCTTCGTCCTCAACGTCCTCGAACGTTGGCTTCTTCTTGATCAACTCTTGTATGTCCACAGCACGACAGGCAATCTTTTCGCCGGCGTCATTGACGTGATGGTTCTCAAAGATATTAGGAACATATGTGTTATCTTGTACATCAGGAGCAGTGTAAGCATCATCTTGTTGTGCAACTTCATTAAACGAATTCCTCTGCTCAAAACTTTGCAATACTCTCCAGTCATCGCTACGTGCAAATGTGTCTTCCAAGAAAAATATCTTTGTTGCTTGATTTTGCAAAATAAAAGGCTCGTTGGTCTGGTACGCCGCCTTGACATTGATGGATTTGAAATAATCATCAGCTCTGGGTTTTGTGATCCTGGAAAACAGGTTATACCAATGACAGCACAACAGAACCACACACCGATGATCCTCGAAACTGGAGATATACTGCAACTGAACAATGTCTGTTATGTTAGCATACATTTCAGTTGTCTCTTTGTCATACGTATCCGTGCTCATGATGGCACTGTTTTGTGTCTTCATGCCTTCGTCTCGTGCAACGGTGTTGTAGCGCACATCTCCAACAACGCAAGATTCATACTGTCTTACCCGAGTATCAGGACCCATTGCTAGTGAGTAAAGGGCATCATCAATTGCCCGCCCATCCTCCTGCATCTTCTTAACCTATGGTTAGAAAATAGACAAGCTGATCATCTTATGTACTCAATATAGTAAAAAAACTGACAGTGCACTTCAAAAGCTTACATGGTTCTTGAACCATTTTGCAAATCCTGCCATAACCAGTTTGTCAATTCTTGGATTTTGCAACAGTAACTCCTCTTTGTAGATGTTGCACAACATAGTGATCGCATCAAACATCTAAATATATAAGAATGTGCTGCAAGTTTAGTAGATTACGATGTATAAGCTGCAGTACTGCACTTACTTGATATAAGGTAGTATCTCAGGACAGTTATTCAACACATACCAAACCATTTTGTCCAAATCTTTAGGTTTGTCCTCTTGTCGACTCTTCCCTGTAACTTGAACAGAATAATCGAAAACATTGAGCCCAGGATTGTCTTCACCCACCTCTTTGCTAAGCTGATTAGCTGTTTCAATGTATTTTGATCAGAATGTCAACGCTTCTGTAGCAATGTAGGCCTCTGCAATGGAACCCTCGGGTCTAGCTCTGTTCCTAACATAGCCCTTGAAAGTGCCTAGCCACCTTTCAATAGGGTACATCCAGCCATACTGTACTGGACCTCTAAGTAGTGCCTCATCAGGTAGATGAACAGCCAAATGCACCATCACATCAAAGAAGGCTGGAGGATATATCTTCTCAAGGTCGCATAGGATAGTTGGTATCTTGTCTCTAAGACGCTCCAAAGCATCTATCCTGATATTCCTACTGCAGAGTTCCCTGAAGAATTGTCCCAACTCTGCAACTGCTCTATACAAGTCAGGGCGGCCCAATCCTCTAAGGATAACAGGAAAACCCTTTGAAGTAGGACGTGGCAGTCATGAGTTTTCAACCCTTGTACCTTGTTTCCATCTGCACTAACTCTCCTTTCAAGGTTGGAAGCAAATCCATGTGGGAATCTCACACATGACAGGACCTCACAGAATTCTTTTCTTTTTACCTTGTCCAAGACGTACATAGCTGGTGCCATATCCCGTGGTTTACCTTCATCTTGCACCTGCAAATCCTTTCTGATACCCAGGTGTGTCAAATCAATCCTAGATTTTAAGGTATCTTTCGTCTTGCCTTCAATATTAAGAAGTGTGCCGATAATGCTGTCACATATATTTTTCTCGATGTGCATCACATCAAAATTATGCCGCAGATCCAAATCTTTCCAATACTCCAAGTCCCACAAAGTGGACCTGCGGGTAAACAATAATCTCTCTTCTACCCTGCCAGGCTTCCTTTTCCCGCTACCATTACCAGGATGGTTTCCTCGTGTAATATGCCTGACCTTCTCTAATTCCACTTGCAACTCATCGGCGGTGAGCCTCTTTGGCGCATCACAGTTTTCATGCTTTGCATTGAACACATGTCTTCGGTATTTTCTAGGATGCGGCTTGTCCTTGGCAAGGAAACGGCCGCGTCCAATGTAACAGATCTTGCTAAATATTGTGTATGACAGCGGATTCCTGTCACAGCGAACACATGCATTGTAACCATGTGTCGTTCGCCCTGACATAGTGCCCAAAGCCGGATAATCATGGATGCACCAAATTATAACAGCACGCAGAAAGAAATCAGCTGGTGGGCTGCTATATAGGTCTCGAGTGAGAACACCCTTCCATAGCTGTTGAAGTTCCTCCACAAGAGGCTCCATGAACAAATCAAAATCCTTTCCATGACTTTTTGGACCTGGGATGAGCAAGGCCATCATGTAGTTTGATTCTTTGGTGTAGACATTTGGAGGCATGTTGTAAGGGATAACAAGCACTGGCCACATGCTATATGTGGCGCTCTGGTGGCCAAATGGGTTAAATCCATCTGAAGCTAAGCCAAGTCTAATGTGTCTCGGGTCAGCAGCAAACTCTTTGTGTTGATCATTGAAGCTTTTCCACTCACTACCATGAGTTGGATGGCTCATTACATTCTGATCTCTGTACTCCTAGTTGAAATGCCACAGTACATCCTCTCTTGTTTCAGCATCATGAAACAACCTCTGCAATCTTGGTATAATTGGAAAATGTCTCAGAACATTATGAGGAATCCTCTTCACAGCATCGCCATCTTTCCATCTTGATGATTTGCATTTCGGGCATTCACTTAAGTTGGCATAATCCTTCAGGAACAGAACACAATTATTCTTACAACCATGGATCATATCATATCCAATTCCAACTGCACGAAGGAAATTCTTCATTTTACTGTAGGTGTGTGGCAGCTCAGACGCATCTGGGAAAGGTTCGCGGAAAGCAGCCAACATCGCATCGAATGATTTGTTGGTCATCCGCTCATATGTCTTCACCTGAAGAAAGGTGACCATAGCTGAGAATACTGACAGCTTATTTCCTGGGGTGACAGCAACGTTGCATTGTTCCAACATGCGGGCCCACCGTTTTTCTTCTGTAGGTGAAAGTTCACAGAATGCACGAGCATTTCGTAGCATTGTTTCAATGTTGGTCAAACTCACTGGCTCCGCCACCACCACCTCCTCCTCCTCTTCCACCTGAGCATCAGGCAGATCAAGATGGTGATCTGCTGCTTCCACGTAGTCAATAACATTGATGTTCACAGCTTCACCATGATGAACCCACCTAGTATATGTGACCGACATCCCATTCAAGTGTAGATGATTTTGCACAGTTGACTGGGGTCTTGTAACTGAATTCATACAACTGCTACAGGGGCAGAGCACATCTAATTTTGGACCACCGTACTCAGCTCTGATAAAGTTCATGAAGTTTTCAACCCCCTCGACATATGCAGCGAAGAATCTTCGAGTAGAAGTTATCCAAGTCCTGTCCATCTGTTAGACATACAAATTAGTTCTTCTACTAGATATTACAGGAAAAACATATATGCTTTTTTATGAAGTCCAGAAAAAATACCTAGGTCGATGTCTAAAGCTATGGCAAGATATTTGGACGAGCAGATCTAAGTAACGAAATATATGTAAAGCTAATTCAGCAAACAGATTTGAGTGCCACATTATGGCAGGCTATTTCGGCAGTCAATGAGGTCGAGCACACAGCCATCGAACTATCAAAGGCCATCGCAGCAACAAAGATCGAGTATAAAACGGTGTAGAGCTATTTCACCTAATAGATTGGCTACTAGACCATGGCAATCTACGTCACAATAAATATATGGCAGGATATTTTAGCAACTAATCGGCCTTGGCATGCCATCTTAGCTAAGCAGATTGAGTGCAGAACAGGGCAAGGAAGCTTCTTAAGCAGAGCATATTGACAGTAAACTACTTTGGCAAACAGTGAGATTAACAGCGTCTATCAGCTAACATTCAGCGCTACACCGACATGAACGGGGCCTCAGTCTAGAATGCGCGTACCGTGGGAGAAGCTGACCGCCGTGCGTCTCCACACGAACGTCGCCAGCGGTGGCGGCGCTGACCGCCGTGCGCCTCCACAAGAACGTAGCCAGAGGTGGCGGCGCGGCTAGAGGACGGCAGTCTACGAGAGCGTACTGTGGGAGCGAGAGGATCGCCGAACCGCGGCGCCGACGTAGCGGCGCGGCGGGGAGGGCGGCTTTGGCGGAGCGAATGGAGTGGAGGGGGACAGGGGGGAGGGG
>NC_057814.1:118037812-118050395 GCF_018294505.1 Triticum aestivum
GGGTTTGGGGAATATTATTGGCTAGTTGGCCGAAGGGCGGTTGAATCGGATTTGGGGGGAATTTTTGGGTGTGGGGGGGAGGATTTTCGCGCGGTGGGCGGGGGGAGTTTGGCGCATGGTCGGTTTCTCCAAGTGCAGTCATACGTGTTAGTGAAGAGGCAAGCCGAAGCGCGGTCCGTTTGCGTGAGCCGTGTGCAGGACCGAACGTGTGTGGGATGCAATGCGACCACGACAGGAGTGCTGTGAGTGTACCGCCTTTTTTCCTTTTAAACTAGGTGCTTTGCCCCCTCAAAAAAAATTTGTTGCTTCGCGCGATCCATTGATACTACTACTAGTAATCCGGTAATCCCGACTAAAATGGCGCGGCCGGGTCTTTTCCCGCGCGATATGCTGGGAGGTTGGCTTAGTTGGGTTTTTTAGGACGAGTAATGCTACACCCACGTAATCCCAGTTACGTAATTAACGTAATGTGAAACGTGTGAGCTGTTGATTTTAGATTGGGGGGAGGGAGGGGCCCACCACCATGAAAATCAGGGGAGGAGAGAGAGAGGCAATTTACGTTAACCCTTTCGTAGGTTCCTGTAGATGTAGAAAGATGTGAAATGCGTGAATGTGTAGTGGACGTACTATTGGAGTGCCTAATATAATTTGTGTATGTATAGACCCTATGTGTTTATTTTACTTCGCATGTTAGATTTGTCTCGGTTCAATAAAAAGCAGAGTTGGTGATGATGGTGTGCCTGTCATCCTGCAATATAGGCCGTCTGATCTATATGTAATGGATAGGAAGGAAACTATGACAATTTACCCGCACTCCTCTCCACATTTGCAGATAAGGCTTTCCCTCGTTTATCCTTTTCTCCCACAAGATCTTGATCTTCCGTGCAACGCACGGGCATCTTGCTAGTACTCCTACAATATGTATATTATTGTGAAAGTTCATATACACCGGCCGAGATTAATGCAAACACGGTAGATTTTCATTACATTTCGAACTTTTATAGGACAGAAAAATAAAAGAAACCCGAACCTAAACCTATTCTACAGCGGCGACCGACGTCCTTGATCTGCGATCTCTATGTACGGGGGCGGGGTTCAAGACCCGTGAAGTGAAGGTGCGGTCTCCGGCGAGGAAGAGTAGAACACGGGATACGGACCGGCCAGTTGGGACACCATGCCCTGCTGCCTCCCATGCCCTACTCATCCTCGGAGGATTCCCCGACCTCGGCGGTGCCGGACATTGGACGGCGGCAAGTAGGACGCGTGGCTGACGGTGCTCCCGTCGTTGGCCGCCAGCGTGGCCACCGCTTGTGCGGTCGCGTCCGCGTCCGGCTACGCCGCTATTGCGTCTCGAGAGGCGACTTGGGCGAGGGCGGCGACCTCGAGCTTCATCCCCGAAGACAAGCTCTCCCGCAGAGCGTTCGCACTTGCGGTCATGGCGGATGTGGTGCTAGGTAGGAGGACGATGCGCTATGGTGTGGAGGTTAGCTGGGCGTTGCCGCTTTAAGTAGCACATTCCGGTGAGGCCAAGTGTCCCGGTGCGTCATTAAGTCGCCGGAGTTGGTTCCTCGGGCACCAAGCCTCTTAACGACGACATACGAACGGACGGCATGTATGCGGGCAGCTGGCGCCGGCTGGGAACGCACCGCGCGACGGCGCGAGGGACGAGGGTTTTGGTGTGCCAGGGTAGTCAGCTGCTGTCGTGGCAACGTTGGAGATGCCCTTTGCTCACATGCGATCCCTACATGTCATTGAAAAAGCAAGACGACCCGGCATGGTCTCAGGTCCAGAGGATGCAGTTGGCCGCGCTACACCACTCCGCGGACGCGTCGCGGCGCCCCGTGCATCCTCGACGAGCCGGGTGTTAGGGTGTGTTTGGATTGTGGCCAAAGTGCACCTTACCAAAATTTTGGTCATGACCCAAAGATTGGTCTTTGTTTGGATGGTTTCCATTTTTTGGCATGCCAATGAACTCTAGCCAACTCTAGTTCACTTTTCTTGCCAATGTCGGCCAAATGATGGGCAACCAATACCTCAACCAAAATTTTGGTCCTGACCCAAAGATTGGTCTTTGTTTGGATGGTTGCCATTTCTTTGGCATGCCAATGAACTCTAGCCAACTCTAGTTCATTTTTCTTGCCAATGTCGGCCAAATCATGGGTAACCAATACCTCAACCAAAATTTTGGCTACCCAATGCTTTGATGGGGCAACCTTGGGCACAAACCAAACATACCGTTGGTCGTGCCACAGCACTAACGCCACCCTCGGCACACTGAAACCGACTGTGTCTAGCGACGATATGAGCGTGTCGCTCACCATGGTCGCCGTGTCCACAGGCGGTGCTGGAGCTGCGCCCCGTTGTTGGCCCCAACGACCCACATGAACGGTTGTCGGTGGCGAGGAGGTCGTGGGCCAGCTCCTCCATTGGACTAGTCTGCGCTACGTCGTCCCGACGGATGTGCCCCACATGTCGGTTTCCCTGTTTTCCCGGCCATATTCGAGCGTCAGTGCTCCGCGTTGCCCATTAGGCCTTTCACTATGTAGGCCAAGCGAGACAACTTATTGTTTATTTGAGCCGTTCAAGTATAATCATGTGGTGTTTTCTTATTTCTCATTCCTCTCCAACCCTCTTCTCCATCGATCATGTCGCCCTGCAGTCGAGTCCATCCTCCCGCATGCCTCATTTGAACATTCCGCCGAGTATCATTCGCATGTACCCACCCTAGTCCTCTTTCAATAGATCTCCGGACCCCGAGATGAAATCGAGAGGGCACGAGTGGGGGCACGTGATACCTAAGGCGGATTCAAAATTTTGAACCGGTGATCATAGCATCCGCAAATCATATATAAAGGGTATTCAATGTTCGTTTCGTTTTTGAACGTACAATATACTCCCCCTATCCTTTCTAGTTTACATATAAGTTTTATGTGTAGTCAAAGTATCTCTACTTTGATCAAAAAGGTATCAACATTCAACAACGCCCGATCAATATTGTTAGATTCGTACGTACTCCTAGATTTGTACTCGAGATGGTTTCCAATTTGACTATTGACACGATTAATAGTACATGAGATGTATAAGGTGAAAATTATATCATTGTAAACTCCTTTCACATACGAATTTGACCGTATGCTTTGTGTAAGTTGCATGTCATATATTATTACTCTAACATTTGGTCAAAGTTAGCCTCGGAAAACGCATTACACCCTGTATGCTTTGTGTAAGTTGCATGTCATATATTATTACTCTAACATTTGTGTAAGTTGCATGTCATATATTATTACTCTAACATTTGGTCAAATTAGTATAGTGGAAGTGGATCATTATACATAGGTATCCCTGCCTTACCCTCCCTTTCGGTCACTTACTAGCGGACCCCATGCTTGCTAGGCCCCGCATGTCAGTTACTCAATGGGTTCGGCCACGTCAGGGGACCCTCATCTGTAGTATACTCCCTCTGTTTTATTTACTCCGCATAAAACGGAGGGAGTGGTTGTATAATAAATGACGCGGGCGGGGGAGGGGGAGGGACGTCGGTTTGCTCTCAACTGCGGTCCCACAAGCCAGCGAAAACGCAAGACGAAGCGCGTTCCATTCGGTGAGCGACGTGGAGGGTCCAGCATGCCGGGCTGCAACGTGAACGCGACAAGAGCGATGTACAGTCAAAACCGATTGACTGGTCGTCACCGGAACCACTATTCACACCAGAACCTTCGCTGCTCGGCCTACGCCAGCCACTGCCCTAAAACCACACCAAATCTCCAGCCCATTCCCCCACCTTTCGATCCCCTAGCCCGCATCAAGCGTCCCATAGTTCCCCGGAAAGCCATGGTGCCCCGCAAGATCACTTACTACAAGATGCTGACGCCGGAGCGCCGCGCAGACATCACGGCGGCGGTCGGCGCCACAGACCTCCGTTCCCAAGCTCGCTTTGCAGCGGGCCAATCCCCGAGTTCTCTGGAGCCAAGCTACGATGAGGAGGAAGCCGATCCAATGTCCATGGCGGAGGTCGCGGCGCAGAAGGCCCCCGATGGGATGAGACAATGGACGTCGACTTCGTGCCGGCATCCGAGTCCCCCATGGTGCAGGCGGACCAGCGGTTCAACATGGCGATACTAAAGGAGGACCGAGAGGCAGAGGCTCAACTTGACGCGGAGCGCGCGCATGCCGCTGCCATCGAGGCTCTCCTGCAGGCGGAATCGGATGTCATGGATGTGAACCGGGCGGCGGAGGCTCAACTTGAGGCGGAGCGCGCGGATGCCGCTGCCATCGAGGCCCTCCTGCAGGCGGAACCGGACGTCCTGACTTGAACCGGGCGGCAGAGGCTCGACTCGACGTAGAGCGCGCGGATGCCGCTCTCATCGACGCCCTCCTGCAGGCGGAACCGGACGTCCTGGACTTGAACCAGGCGGCGGAGGCTCGACTCGACGCGGAGCGCGCGGATGCCGCTGCCATCGAGGCCCTCCTGCAGGCGTAACCGGACGTCCTCGACTTGAACCGGGCTGTGCTCTCGTCCGCAGAGCGCCCGCATGCTCCGCTTGAACGAGTAGCTGGAGGCCGAGGACAACCACGGTGCGGAGACACACGTCGGCAGCGACAGCTGGTTCGCGCCGGCAGCCAAAGATGACGAGGCCGTCTCTTTTCGCGAGCAGTGATAGTTTTTCTTTATGTTGTTGTTTTTATGGATCTTTTGCTGTGTAAAAACATATATTTGTTATGCATGTCACCTGACTTGGGTCAGTCTACCATTCTAAGCAGTTGGATGAATATCCTACGTCTCCTAACCCTTCTTTCCTTCTTCGTCACCTCTTCTTCTTCCCCAACAGACCACTGCACGGGCCGTACGGATACTCCGCAACATGCGGTTGGATAAACATACTCTATGAACGAAAATTATGTGTCAACGATAGGATGGCTGAGTTTGGTTTGTTCACATGCGACAACACGTGTCAGTGAGGGTGCGTTCCCTTGGTTGGGTTTGCGGCGTGCAGGAGCGACTGTGTGAGGGTGCGGTGCGACCGCGGCGTGCAGGAGCGACCGTGTGAGGGTGCGGTGCGACCGCAACAGCCGTGCGCAAGTGTACCTTCTTCTCATTTTGAAAACTTTAGGCAAGCTTGGCAAAAATGCGTGGCGAAGTTTGGCAATGCAAGGCCTAGACCCAAACAGGATAAGTACGTACGTACTAGGAGTACTAGTGTTAAAAAAGAAAGGCGGGGTTTTCCTTTGTGGGATTTAATCGATACAAATCCTCGTTTCACGTGTCAATTAATGCGTATTTTTTTCTCCAAAGACTAAAGAGCTAACCATCTCACTCCTCATCGCTTGATTAATGCAGCGCCATGCAAACCAACCATCTCACTTCCGCATGCATGCAGGGGATATTAATGTCCTTGGTTGCTAACCCCATCAATTTTGCCTCGATTAGTGTTAGTGGCCCTTTGCAAATTGTAATTTTGATATACTGGTCTTGTGTACAAAATATGGAGGTAGTAACTATATTTGACTTCCTTCCCCATTGCGGTGACGTCGACGATATCTTTTTTTGGGTGGTTTGGTGAAGTGCGTTCGACGGAGAACACCATTGAGGGAGACCACGGTAAGTCGTTCGCAAGTGCCGCCTGCAAGCAGAGACAACCGCCTTGTTTGCATCCTGGAAGTCCTTTACTAGTACTACTAGGAGTACTAGTGCGGTGAGATGGTTTCTCGAAGAAGACGATGGAGAAGTGGAGTCAGCGAAGAGTGAAATGATGGTTGCTTCGTCCGTGCTTTTGTGATTTGACGCCTCACTACTTTGTGATTTGTGATAGATGGGACTGGGGAGTAGACTCTGTGCTCTATATTGTACTACGTGCGTCCAAGCATGGGAGAAAGAGGAGAGACGTTGCATTTTTCTATTCCTTCAATCAATCAATCAGGGAGCTTCGGTTCCATCTTTTTGGCTTTGGCAACACCGTCCACAATGGTTCCTACGATGCCAAAAGCTATTTTCACATTTGGCTACACATTGTGGATGCCCTTAACCGTACCACTTGGTTTTGCTCCTGTGTGCTATCTATACAAATCTCAATTATATTGATCTAAAAAATTATAGAATCAAGATTAGTAAAAAGGAGGTGATTTTGCCGCGTGGATGGCGGGGGAGGTTTGTTATTTGAGCAATGCTACATCCACGTAATGGTTTACATAAAGTTACGAACTGATGTGATGTGGGACTATTTGATTGGATTAAAGGAGAGGATTAGACGCACCCCACCTGAAAATCAGGGGGGCATATATAGATTAGATGGAAAGTATACGTAGCAGCTACGTAGCCCTTTGTAAGTCTAGGATTAGGCTTCTTATTTTCGGAGGACGTCGTCCTGGCGGTTTGCTAACATGCGGTCCCACGTGTCAGTGCTTTACCAAACTGATCCGCGTCCCACATGAGGCAGAACAACGGCAGAAGCAACACGTGGTTAAGTTGAAGAAGATGAGGGAGAAGTGGATTCAGCAACGAGTGAAATGATGGTTGCTTTGTCCCTCCAACTTAACTGCGGGAAAGGTGCAGCTTGTGATTTGACGCCTCATTGCTCATTACTACGCCGGCACCATGACTGGGGTGCTTCACCCCGGCTGCTCTACACTGTATTCCGGTATGGCACGTGGACCCGGTAGCTTGATGTCCCACATGTCGGCGAAAGGGACTAGAAGATTTATGAAAGCGAGCGCTGCACTCTTACGACGGAGGAGTAGACGACACAACGGCCCAGTGAACTGTCACTTGTAGTACTGTATAGTACTATAGTTTTGCTGTTTCGCACGATCCATAGTAGATGATACTGGCCATACATTTCAAAGGCAATTTTAATGTATGCAAACTGAATAATTATAAGTACCAATACGATATCTAGTAAAACTACAAACACACATGATTTATTGTGTTAGAGTGTAGTAGTAGTGATGTATTGCATAGTTGTTAGATGTAACATGCGAGAACGTGTAGAGATGTAGTTTTGGAGGGCCTACAGAGAGAAAAGCGTAATACGGTCACCGAACTTCAGAATAAGCTGATTACGGTCACTATATACGTTTTGCGGTGATTATACGGTCACATGCTCACAGTTCAGCATCGGATTGCACTCTGTTGACCGGCCAAATAGTCTGCGTGGCGCCATGTTGACTAGTTAAATTGACCACGTTCCTTGTGGGTCCCGCCTATCAGTTCGCATAGGCAAATGGTCAGATAAACACAAATTTACGCAGGCGCGACAAGGCTCCAACCCATGCACGGGAATCACCTAGTTGTGTATGTGTGTGTCAGGGCCTGATGTGTGCGCATGCACGTGTAGGTTGAGGACTTGAGCGTGAGAGTGTGTGTTGGCCGTGTGGTGTACTGGTGTGTGCATGCATGCGTGCATGTGTGCGTGTGAGTGTTGTGTGCGTGCGTGTGAGTGTTGCGTGCGTGTGTGGTTGTGTGTGTACGTGTGAGTGTTGCGTGCGTGCGTGGGTGCATGTGTTTGTGTGAGTGTTGCATGGATGCAGTTCGTGTGCATGCGTGCGTGTGTGTATAATCACCACACCAGCTCCTGTGTGTTAAAACAGACGGCTCAGCATACCAATACAAGGCCACCTTGTCAGCTGTGCCCGCGGTCATGACTTCGAACCACCGTCCAAATATATATTTTGTCGTTTGTTTTCATTCTTATTAGCAAGATGCCCGTGCGTTGCACGTAACATCAAGATGCATTTGTATGACTTGTTTATCTTGTGAGAGAAAAGGATGAACGAGGGAAGGCCTTATTTGCAAATGTGGAGAGGTGTGTGGGTACCTTTTTGCAAAATTGCCATAGTTTCTTTCCTATCCGTCAGATATAAATCGGACGGCCTATATTGCAGGATGGCAGGCACACCATCATCACCAACTCTGTTTTTTATTAGAGTGTATTTTATGTATTTTATGAGACTGTACAAGAAGAGTACATACAAGTCGACAGGTGGGCACGATGGTAGTGAGATAATGTGATGCAACACTAGAGGAGCCACGTGGAGCGTTTAACTGGTCAACTAGTCATGTCATGAGCAAATACAGAGTTGTATGGTGAGCCCGTGACTGTATAATAACAACTAAACGTAAATGGTGACCGTAATGAGTGGATTCTGAAGTCCAATGTATGTATCGTGCCTTCGCTTCAAATACAATGATCGTCATTGCATATATCGCGAGAGAAAGATGGAACATGCGTGAATTTTCTGGGGGCTTACTTTTAGAGGACCTGGAGATAGTTTTGTGTGCATACGTGAAAGGGGCATACAGGGGGGGTATGCGATGGAGAGAGAGATGCTCTTCGTTTCTCTTTATTATGACTAACTTTGTATATAGTATAAAAATATACAAATTCACAGTGCGGAATAAATATCATTGTGGGCACCATGCAATGCAAATTAGCGTTCGTACTCCTCCATATAACTTTGTAAAGTTGTATATATGTAGAAACTCTAAAATAATTTTTTGGCCACACTTTATTCAAAAGGAATGTTGCATGCGAAATAAACGTGAAGAGAGGGCTTTTTAGATCAATGGGGTACGTGATGTAACATGTGTGAATGTGTAGTTGATGCATTTGGCGGGGCCTAGAGAGGTATGTGTGTATATTACGTATTCGAGAGAGGCATGGATAGAGGGGCCGATGGGGGGGGCGTGGGAGAGATAGCATGAGAAATGAGAGTGGTCTTGAGAGAGAGAGACGAATATGACGTCACGACAAGAGATTCCATTCCCTTGAGTGTGTATATGCAAGGGGGGAGGGAATAGAGACACCAGGAGAAATTTTCTGTGTGTGTGGTGTTTGTGTTGGTATGTGTGGGTGTGAGAAGATAATGAGACGTGGGGGCAGAGGGTGTGTCACCGCGTGAGGTCCTGTGGGTCGAGGTGAGGCCCTTCGTTCGGTTCTGACCTGCGCCACATTGGACGGCCCGTGACGCATTTAGGAAGACCCATGGATGACTAGTCGTACAAGACAAAGATAGCAGAATTGTGAAGGACTCTATGGCCACTGACAAAGCCGGCTAGGATTTGTAACCCTAGGTTCTCAGACTAAGGTAACCCCTTTATCTCTGATATTACTATTCATCCAACCTAACTTTAAGGGGCATCCTACAGAATGCTCTGCTAGAATCATACTCGTCGATTAGGTAGAGAGGTGTGAGACAATGCGTGAGAGACAGGCGTAAAGATAATGTGCGTACATGAGACACGTAGGCAGGTCCATGTATATAGAAAGGGTCGATGAGGATTGTGCGTGTGTATGTTTGCGAGAGGAAGAGTGCTTGTGATAAAGGTTAGTGAAAACAGTTGTAAATGGTTACGAGAGGGAGGGAGGGTTATATCTAGAGCATGTGTGCAAGAAAGACACCTCGGGAGAGAGTGTGTGATCATGTGTGAGAGACCACCGATGGAGAGTGAAACTGCACGTAAAAGACTGCTCTACACATTGATTAAAGATATAAATTGTATCCAAATATTAGGATGGGATCATGATATTTGCAATTCGCGTAAGGACCGGTCATTGATCCATCAGACATCTAGATTCTATCGAATTTGAGCATGTCTATGTTATTATTCGACACAATTGATCCACGTAGTTAGTATTTTGAACTCCAGACAATGCACCGCTTTAGCAATCGAATATAAACGTGGGTATAGTTCATGTTGTGTGTGTAAAGCACATTATACATACGAAAGTTACACAATGGACATTATAAATAGCTACCTATGAACTAGCATACATTTGAATTCAACTTAAGGTGGTTTAAAAAAACGAATTCAACATGAAGTCCATTCAATTATTTGAATTTGATATCATGGCATTTGTAAACCATACCTAAATTATGGGGGCACCAATCTTTGCTCTGATTTTGTACATAATAGAATATGTAGTCGTGTACAAAATAGATTCAAATTTAGCTCCTCCATTCCAAAATAATCGTAGTTCTAGGATTTTCAAGTGTCAAAATTTCAAAAAGAAGCGGATAATTTAATGAGGTTTTCAAACATACAAGGTCAAATATAACGTTGTCTATTTAGGTCAATCCTCATAGTTCAAGAGTACTCTAGACGTGAATGCTTGTGTTTCAAAATTTCGAACGAAGCGCCAAAAGAGCCTCTACTCGCCGGAAACCTCGTGAGACCAATGTTTGGTAGTACAAGGAAATTACTTTTCTAATAACTCCGACCCATGAAACCTACCGGCCCGACGTCCAAAGGTCTAAACCGGGGTAGGTTTGTAGCTTCATCTAGACGCCACACAACCGCATCCGAAAAACATTCATACACAATGGCCGCCCAAGCACACATGCGCGCGGCCGAAATCGCTCCCGCCCACTATTTGGGACACCTGGGATTACCATCCTACCCCCGACCCGCAGTAGGTCCGAAATTTAAGAGGGGGGCAAAGTTTGTACTTTCCCCAAATTTCAAACAAGCGCGTCCCATCTTCTGTTCAAAAAAGCCAAAAACAAGCGCGTCCCAGACCGAAACATGGTTCCCCCCCACCCGTCCGTTTCCCCATTCCTACTCCGTGGGCGCCAAAACTACCTCTCCACCAGCCGGCGTCCTCCGTCCGCCACCATATCCCACCCATCAACCGTCGCCCTCCTCTATCACACCGGAGCCGATACCCCGACGTCGTCGTCCACCGCAACCTCAAGCGCAACACCCTCCACGGCTAGTAGTTGAAGCCGAGGCCGAGCCGTCCGTACCCGAGCCAGTTCAACCACGCCGTCCTGCGCCTCACCGCTGCCGCTCCAACTTCGCCACCATCCACCGCACCGGAGCTGTTCCTGCTACGCCGTCCTTCGCCGCCTCGGATCTGCTTCTGCTCCGCCGACATATGGCCACGGCAACACAGTCAACAATTTGGCCATGGGTTCGTCCAAGCCTGCACCCTCCAGAACATCGGTTTCCCCGGTAAAAAGAAGAAGATCGGCGCGACATGTGGAGGTGACCACACCGGCAACCGAAAAAGGTACTCCTCTTCCCTTATTCGTGCAAATCTTACGTCTCTGCTTGCACGGTATTCATCCCACAGAAGACAATAGTTGACCGCTTCTTCTTGATACTAAATGTTCCTAGTAACTTGCGATGCACAAGGTTTCTCCTCATGTACTATTTCACCTTAGCTAGAGGTCCGGCGCCCCCCTGAATTTCAATTTCTGGCCAGTTGATTCCCAATTAACGGAAGCATTCCCCAGCGTAATAGGCGCTAGTACGCCTATTACGCCGGGGAAGCAGCGCCTTGGTGTTTATCTTAGGGGCGTGTGCGGCCTAGAGCTACTGGCGCCCGATCTGGAGGTCGGACGGGATTAAAGGGATGGCCTGGGGGCGCTGCCAAGCACGGCGGTGGTGTGAGGTTGATGGGAGGGCGGGGCGGCGGAGGCAGGGGTCTGGGCCGGTGGTCGCTGGCGGTTCGAGAAAGATCGTCAACAGTGACTGGCGGGAGGTAGACGAAGGCCATCTGCCCGTTCCTTATAGATCGGACGGTTATTTAAAAAAATCGACTGACCTATTTATTTTCAGTCGACTGTTATCTTAGATATGACCACATGTGGTGGTGTGCTGGAGGTGTACCTGCATTTCCTGTGCTCATATATTACAAAATCATACGGAGTAGAATATAATTTTGTTTGCCATGCAATGTTTTAGAGTTATCATATGTCTCCTATCATTTATTTTTTAGCCACCTGCTATCTGCTACTTTTACAGTGCACTAGTTCTGCACACACTTCACCCTTACTCTCACTATTGTGTTTTTATGCAAGGGTATTTCAGACTCTGCTGCCATGAGAGAAGCCAAAAAGAAAAGAGAGAAGTCGCTCCAGCTTCGTGTGCGGTTAGGCAAGAGACGTTACAGCGCTATAAAGGGTGCAGTGTCAGCAGATGGAGACGGTAAACGTAGCTCTGGAGTTGATGACCTCGCTCGCAATGAACCACCATCCCAGGTGCTTGCTTTAACTTCGCGGTGTCATATGTGGTTGCATGTTCCATATGGTGTCTAGCTTGTATTCGAAAGGCCGAAGTCGGTAAGGTAAGGAAAGATATTTTTTTACATGAACCACCCACTACTAGGAAAAGGGCTATAGATGGAATGGCCACTAATGGCGCACCAGACATGTGGTGCGCCATTGCTATATGGCGCACCATGTGCTGGTGCGCCATTAGTGTGAAAAACACTAATGGCGCACCATAAAAACGGTGCGCCATTAGTAACAATTTTTATTTTATTTTGCCAGACATACTAATGGCGCACCAGCAACATAGTGCGCCACTAAAATATTTTTTTTATTTTTTACTTTTTTGCAAAACTACTAATGGCGCACCTGGTGCAGTGCGCCATTACTAGTTTAAGCTAGTAATGGCGCACTGCTCCCCGTGCGCCATTAGTGTATATTTCATGGACACTTGATCTGGATCCCCCTCCATCTCGCGATCGCTATCCCACCTTGCCAGATCCGGTCCCCCTCGCCGCCGAGCACCCCCTGCACCCTCTACCCCGCTCCACCGGGCGCCGCCGCAGACCCCCCCCACACCCTCCCCCGCTCCACC
>NC_057814.1:118051127-118052142 GCF_018294505.1 Triticum aestivum
TCTCCCCCGCGCCAGTTCCTCTCCGTCCGCTCCCAATCCGCGCCCCCATCGCCTCCCTCTCCCCATCCTCCCCTCCGACCCCACCCCACTCTCGCCGGAGCAGCGCCGCAGGGCCGACACCAACCTCGCCCTCGCCCGCGCGCGCCGCAACCTCCGCCTCGCATTCAACAGCTACACACATTCTACACCGAGGACAAGGACATGAAGAGCGATGGTTATCAGAACTCCGGGGTAACGATGGAATCCTACACCGGTAACGACAAGGACAGAGCACCCCCCGCAACCCCCGACGACCCACCGCACCCTCCCCCGCTCCACCGCCGCCGAGCACCCCCCGCACCCTATTTTTATAAAAATTGTTACTGTTTTTATAAAAAAATATTACTGTTATGATTTAAACAAGTTTCAACATATTTAAACACAAATAAATATCAAACAGCATTTTAAATGCATTTTTTATAAAAATTATTACTGTTTTATAAAAAAAAATTACTGTTATGATTTAAACAAGTTTGAACATATTTAAACACAAATAAATATCAAACAGCATTTTAAATGCATAAAAAAATTGGGCAGCCTGGGAATCGAACCCAGGACCTCCTAGTGTGTGTGCTGCGTGCTGACCAGTCAGGCTAGTGGGCGTGTTCTGATGGAGATAGGGTTAGGTGGGATATAACCTGACCAGTCGGGCTAGTAAGTAAAACAAAATTCTAATGGCGCACCAGGGGGAGGTGCGCCATTAGAATCGACGTACTTATGGCGCACCAGGGGGAGGTGCGCCATTAGAATTTTTATACTTGTTCCCCTCGCACTGTCGCCTCCCTCCCTCCCTCACTCGCCAGATCCCCCACTCCTCGACCCCAACCGTACGCCGCCGCCCCCTTGCTCCGCCCCTCCGTCCGCCGCGCCTGCACGTCGTCCGCCGCTGTGGTCTTGCGCTGCCTCGACGCCGCCGCCCCGACCCCCGCCGGACTCCACCCCCGCCCCAGCACGTACGTCCCCTCCCTCCCTTCCC
>NC_057814.1:118052473-118101400 GCF_018294505.1 Triticum aestivum
ATCCCCCTAGCTTCTCCTCCTCCTCTCACCACCCGTGCCTTCTTCTGCTCGAAAGGTCAAGAAGGCGGCCAAGGACGCCGACGACATCACGGGCCCCTTCCTCCGGATCGCCGCCCACAGCCTCCTCGACGCCGGCGTCCATCGGAGCACCACGACCGCGTCTGCGAGCTCGTCTCTACTCCGCCGCCGTCTACGACCTCGTCTGCGACCGCGTCCATCAAGGTGAGTTCTTCCATGGATCACTTCCAGGCCGTCGGTGCCATCCTGTTAATCAGGGGTGCTACTCCATCTAACTGTCATGAGGGATTATGGTGAATTTGCAATGCAATGCCAGTACTACACCTGACGATTTGCAATGCCGGTGTGAATTTGCAGTGCAAAAAAATTGCCAGGTCTGCACAATTGTTGTTCTAGTTACTTTCGAAACAAGGAGAGCTTTGATGTTGACTAGCATGCTGATAAATTATGAGAAATTAAAGTTTCTCAGATATGCCAGCAAGAAAATTCCTGTTGTTAAATTCACTGAAAATTCAGTTAATTTAGCTTTACTGAAAACCTTACTGAAACTAAATTCAGTTAGCTGGGTCATCTTCCACTTGAGAGGCTGGAATGATATCAGTGGCAATTATTTCCTATGATATGATGTAGCAGTAGTAGTAGTATATTGTGCTTAGGGCATGAATCATATGCAGCAGTAGTAGTAGTATTTTGTGATGAGGTTGGAGATTATGACCCCCAAACTAAATCTCCTAGGACCACAAATCATACCATCTCATCCATATAAGAAGCTTGAACAGCACCTTAACAATGAGGCACTACTAATTGGGCTGCTGTTTCCTCCCCAAAAGAAGGCATCTGTGTGTTGCTTCTCAACCCTGGTGCCTTGCAGGTGAGATCACCTACTTTACAGCTTTCTCTTGCTGCATAGGAAAGGTATTTTGCAGTGCTCAAGCAAAGTGAGATAGTTTTTGCACAACAGCTGAATGTAACTGAATTTTTGAACACATGAATTGTAGATAGTTTCAGTTAACTAAGATTGGCAAAATATCTTGTTTCAAATATAGCCTATGCATGTCTTGTTTTCTGGTTATGGATATTGTATAGTACTGCATATCTTGTTTTTTTGTAATATAATGCTTACCAAAGGTTTCAATATTTTGCGGTTACCATTGTTCTTTGAGCATAATTCTTTTTCATTTCCTACTATCCTTATTCTAATTCTCTTAAATTTTGAAGCTGGAAATAAACTGCCAAAACTAAAAGAAATTGGAGTGTTGAAGATATGCTAGTGCTGAATTTTAGTAGTAGACTAAAATAAATTTTAGAATGACTGAATGTATGCAGCCTGCAGTAGTGTAGCTGTACCAAAATCACATATGCCCTAATGTATGCAGTCATGTTTTTATGCCATTCTGACTTGTCCACTAGGACTTCTCTCCTGTGATGTCTGTTTTGTTTCTACAAAAACCCATTCAGTAGTGTGGGACTGTGGATCATTAGCAAGGAAACCCTGCTTTAGTTCAGACTTCAGAGATATTTGCCTTTGCTTCAATAGGTAGTTTGCTCACAGTCTAAGTTGAGCTGATTTTGTTGGGTGACCTATTAGATCTGGAATGGAAGCTCACATAAGTTGAGCTGCTTTTTGTCCATATGAAAGCAGAGGACCATATGGTCTGTGGCCTTTTCATCCATATGAAAGTAGAGGCACATTGTGGTGCTAGTTTGCTGGGTTTTGTCTCCGACCATCGTGTCGTGATGATTTTGCAGGTACCCCGAGAGGCCCTTGAGTTTGCCGGAATGTCGATTAACTTCCGTTCCGGCAAATTCGGGTACTCCATTTGTCCTATTTTCAGCAAAGGTCATGCTGAAATTTTCCGTGAATTTTAGCATGACTTCGCTAAAAATAGGACATATGGGGCACTTGCGACTAATGCATGGGCCGGGGTATCTTAGTACTTAATTAAGTAGGATCAACTGCCCCTTTATTCTTGCTGCATTAAACCATGCATAGGTGGCAATAGAGCCAAGTGATTAGGCCCAACTTAGAATTCTCCTTCCCTTTTCTTGATAGGGTGTATTATTAGAAGATACCCATATATATCAGTCAACCTAGGGTCCCTCGGCATCGATAAACCCTAAATGATGAAAACTTAACTTAGCATTTAGGGTGCCTCAGCGTTGACAAACCCTAAAGGATAAAACCTTGGTTTTTAGGGTGCCTCGGTGTCGATAAAAACCTAAATGATGAAAGCTTAGGCTTTTAGGGTGCCTCGGCGTCGACAAACCCCAACATATTCTATTTGGATGGCCCTGCTAACCCTTGACCATAAATACTTGAGATGGATGTAGCAGGCTTAAAGAAAGAAATGTTTTTAGGCCAACTCCACTGGGCCTGGCTGAAAATGCACAAGTGTGCATGACTAACAATATTCTATTGTAAAGCTAAACAGGAAAGAGGAACCACTCATCCTAACCATTAGCTCTCAAAATTACCACTTCACTTCTTACTACTGAAAATCATAGACCATCTCCATTCACTAATTGCTCAAACCAGTTCGAAGGGCGTGTTTTCGCCACACTGTGGATTATCTTATTGGACCCAACAGAGATGATGTAGTTTTGAATTATGAACATAGGAAATGTCGTCATCGGACGACGAAAGTCTCTCGGGGGAGTGCGACTGGTGCCATGACGGTCGAGGTCTGTGCGACAGGCCTCACCTGGACGATGATCGGCACTTCAGCATTAAGCTCGAGGAGACCTTCAAAGTTGAAACGGTACGCAACGACGACAAGTGTTTTTTTCATAATTAAGCATGACTTCAACTATTCCAACGTGTAATTTCATCTTTTACAATTCGAGTATAGTTTATCCCATGCCATGCAAGACGCTATGTCTTGGAGAGGATGGATTTTGAAGATCATGAACATTTTGAAACGAAGAAAATTCACCTAAGGAGACATCATGATGTGGATTTTGAAGTAAATATGTATAATGCTGAGAGCGTAACCCATTTTGGTTGCAAAAATTGGGAAGCATTTTGCAAGATGTATGGTTTTGATGAGGGTATGCTTGTCACCATGGATCTTGGTGATCCTGGCATCGACCAAGACAATATGGACATTTGGGTCCTTGTTGATACGCCTCCAGTTCTACCGCTATGTGAGTTTCTCAAACATAGTTAATTATTAACTAATCTATATTGTTTATTTCAAAATAGTTGACAACTTATTTCCATTGACAGCTTATTTTGATTGTTCAAAAAATGTGCGGAAAATGGTAGACAAAACCCACTACACCGATGGCTCCGAGTTAACTTATAAGGAGAAAACTCATCTGGTCTGATTTTGTACTGATATTGAGAATTACAATATCTACAATCAAACTCCTCATCATTATGGTCCTCAATACGTGCCACTAGTGCACGTGTTGAACTACGGTAACTACTATGGAGATACCCTGGTAAGATTTCTTACTATTATGACATCCGTGCATATTTTGCATAGTTCTAAAACTAGTACATTATCATTGCTAACTATGAAGTTATTACTATGTTTTTCAACAGATAATCCCAGAGGATTGTGTGCCTCATTTGATGTATCAGAATGGTAGGCTTGATGTTTTGAATATACAACCAGGTCATCCTACGAATCTCAACTGTCCATACCGGATTTCTAAAAGAAGTGGAGACATGCAAATCAAAGAATGGAAAAAATGTATGGACAGTCGCAAGGAGCTTCTTGGAAGCAAAAGGAAGCGAGGCGCAAGAATTGGAGACAGGATGATCTCCATTCTCCATAATGGAGAGTCAGGGTCTATATTGTTTTATGCTATTTTACCTTAAAGAGGGTATTTCGGTCCTACCTAATACTGATGATCATGTGCTAAGAACAATTAAGTAGGGTTGGTTCGATGACTGTGAGGATGATGATCGTATGACTTGTTATTAATAACGAGTAGAAGTTGTATGATGATGATTAGTAGGACTTGTTAGGATTAGTATTAATTTCGACAAACTCGCTACTCGCGGTCTCGAGACTTGTAATGTTCTATCTTTGTTCAGTCTTTTGATTTCGGAGACTAATATGATGAATTGTATTCGGAGACTAATCTTCTATTGTATTCGATGAATCTGCTGTTGCTGTGTGGTGCTGTCTATATTCTGTCCAATAATATATTTTGTAATCTGTGCAAATATCAGAAAAGAAAAAAAATCCCTAATATACATACTAATGGCGCATCACCCAGACGTGCGCCATTAGTATACCAAAGGATACTAATGGCGCATCGCCCACCAGTGCGCCATTAGTATGGCAAAGCACATGCCCACTGGGAGGCATACTAATGGCGCACCGGGGCCTATACTAATGGCGCACTGCCTGGTGCGCCATTAGAGTACCAGATACTAATGGCGCACCAGCGGTGCGCCATTAGTAAAAATTACTAGTGGCGTGATGCTAGTGGCGCACCAGTGGTGCGCCATTAGTAGGCAAAACTGGTGCGCCACTAGTAAGCCTTTTTCTAGTAGTGACCATCCCGTGAGCACCAGAAGACAAATAGCTAGTTAGGGCACTAGCCGAGCCAGTACCAAGCCCAGCAAAGATAGGCATCACCTGGAAGCCAACTAAAAAGCTGCGATGGTGGCGAAGCAGCCCGCCTCCCACCAGGCTCTCAGGTCCTAGATGATCATGCTCACCACTCCAGCCGGATGTCTAGCTTGTATTGCTTCCAATTTGGTTAAATTGCATCTGCTTAGCTTACACATTATACCTTTGAATATGACATGCCTTTCTGTTTTTGGTACATACTAGTACATCTGCATATTAACCATGTTCTTACATCAAACTAATGTTCTTGTGTATCCCTTATCAATCACTTATGACGAGGCAGGCAGGCAAGGGGACTACTCCTCATTTAAAGAATGCAGCGTCAGCCTCCCGACATGATTCTCAAGAAACAGAAATGCTAGATGAAGATAGTGAACGTAGCTCTGTAGTTTATTACAGCATTTCCCCTACACTAGCATCGCAGGTGCTTGCTCTAACTTGGCAGCGTGATATGTGGTTGCATGTTGCATATGGTGTCTAGATTGTAATTCTTCCAATCTGGTTAAACTGCATGTGCTAGTCTGCTTAGCTTATACATTATACCTGTTAATGTGACATGCCTTCCTGTATTTAGTACATAGTACATTTGTCTACTAAGCATGTCCTTACATAAAACTATTGTTTTTTTTGTATCCCGCATCAATCAACATGACGAGACACCTTTAGTATATGCAGTGCGATATTAGTTGCATCTTTCGTATGATTTATAGCATGCGCTGCTTCTAATTTGTTGAAATTCCATTTATGATGGGACACTTTTAATTGGCAGAGTCATATTGGTTGCATCTTTCATGTGGTGTCTAGCTTGCATTGCTTCTTATTTGCTGGAATGGTTTCGGCTTAGTTTACACAAACACTTGTGAACATGCCATGCCGTCCTGTTTTTCGTACATATTCCATCCTGGTATCATGTGTTTGCCTTACATCAAAGCAGTGATTGTCAGTATCATGCATGAATGAGTTCTGAAGAGAGAATTTTATTGCTTTTTCTTGTCGGTTTTACTTGACAATTCAAAATCAATAAAGCGGAAGGAAGTTAGCAAGGCAACGGATAAAGGTGCTCCTTCCGAACGGAGGGCCTGTACAGTTTCTACTCCTCCACACCCCCAAGATGATTTCCAAGACAACACATGCATAGACACTCAACAAAGCTGTGTTTATGATGAGCACGTCTCCCCTAGTGCAGCATCACCGGTGCTCCCTCTAACTTGGCACTGTTATATGTGGTTGCATGTTATGTGTGATGTCTAGCTTGTATTGCTTCTAATTTTGTTGAATTCCATCTGCTTACTTTACACATTATACTTGAATAATACACGTGTTCCTGTTTCTAGAACATAAAATATCTGTCAATCACACCATGTTCTTACATCAAATTACTACTGTTGTGTAACCTACAACAATCACTTATCATAAGACATGTTTGACTTCGGAGTGTGATATAGGTTACATCTCACATTCTTTTCTAGCTTGTACTACTAATTTGTTGAAATGACACTTATGACGAGACAGTTTTAACTTGGTAGAGTGATATTCGTTGCATCTTTCATATGGTGTCTAGCTTTCATTGTTTCTAATTTGTTGAAATGCCTTCTCCTTAGTTTACACATCATAAGCTGTGAATATGCAATGCTCTGAATATGCAATGGCACTAATGATGAGAGACCTCTAACATGGTAGTGTGATGTTGTTTGCATCTTGCATATGATTTATTTCTTGTATTGCTTCACATTTGTTTAAACGCCATTTATGATGAGACACTGTTAACTTGGCAGAGCGATATTTGTAGCATCTTTCATATGGTGTCTACCTTCCATTGCATTGCTTCTAATTTGGTGAAATGTCTTCTTCTTAGTTTACACATCATAGTTCTAGTTATCTCTTCCGTCCTGTTTTTCATACATATTACATCCTCCTATCATGTGGTTGTCTAACATCAAAGTTCAGTTCGTCTGCATCACGCATCAATTTGTTCTGAAGGACTAAATTGTTATTCGTTTTTCTTGTCGGCTTGACTTAACATGGCATAGAGAAAGAGGAAGAAACACAGAATGGCAGGGAATGAGAAGCAGATGAATCCTGCAGATTCTGCTAGTACTGATGGTGCAATAGAAGGTCAAAGTCCAGCGGAAAATTCTACAAACACGGCATCCCATGCTACACGAGTTGCAAAAAAAGCCAAACAGAAACAAATAGCTGCCACCAAACAAGCAGAGACAACCCTAGTTCTTGCAACACCTACCACAGTACTACCAGCTGCATGACTTACTTGTGCGTCAACTGAGCTAGCAGCATGTTCCCAAGCTCCCTTGCCACCTGACACTACTTCCCAAGCACTCTTGACACAAGACGAGTTGGCAATATCAGATGAACCTTGTGAGCTTCAACAGCAAGAAGGTAGTTGCTGGAGTCAAGTTACAGTTGCATGCTTCTTTATATGTAGTTTCATAGTTTGATGTACACTAACACTTCCTATGTTCGTTGTTGGACTAGCACCTAGGCGCAAGAGGAAACAAACATCAGGGATAATGCTCGATAGGTTAACTAAATCTAGAGGAGGAAGAATGGAGATCCATTTTGAGGCAGGTTTAAAAAGGCCACGTGATGCTACAGAGTCAGCCAAGTTAGTATCAGAGGCAGCGGTTGCCGTTAGGTGTCATGTACGTATCCTCCCAACATGGATTCAGTACAAGAATGACAAAGATGAAACCCAGTCCAACACCTTCCTCGACCATTTATCTATAAGTATGGTTATGTATGGAAACTAGTAATATCATCTTGCTCAGTCCCATACTTTCTAGGTTGCTGATAATGAGACTCCCATAATTTTCAACAGATCAGGTTCAAGTTGGATAGCCAAGATGATGCAACCAGACAAGCTTGCACCCATGTTTTCAAGTCTGCTCTGCGACAATATCGGTATAACTTGAGGAAAACTCACTTTGAAGGCAAGGCTAACAGTGAACTTTCCCAAACATCTCCAATGGAAAATATATCGGATGAAGACTGGAGGGGCCTTGTTAAACACTAGTCTGATCCGAAGTATCAGGTACATTATATATATATGTGATCAGATCACATGTTGAATTCCTATTTACGCATGTGCCACACAAATCTATCTTCTTGTAGGTGAACTGTTCAAAGAACAAGGCCAACCGTACGAAAGTGAAATTCCAACAGACGACAGGATCGCGTAGCTATATCGCACACTGTGAGGCTCTTGTAATTAGCTGCTGTTTCACTCTTTTCGCTGTACCATATTATCAGATCTATATTGACTTGTTCGAAATGCAGAGGAAAGCCCACAAGGACCAAAAAGTACCTGAACCAAATGCTGTGGAAATCTTCAAGGACTGTCACACCAGCAAGAAGAAGGGCATGACTACACCAGTCAAAGCCGCTGTTGTAAGTCCTTAATCCTCATGCCTTTTAACTACTACTTACTCTGAGTTGTGCCTTGAACTGCATGGTTTGCAGCAAATGTCTATTACTCTTTCCAATTTTATACACAATTGTCTTAGCGTATCATTGCACCTTACAAGGTTTAAAAGAGAGGAGTGATGTTCCTTTGATCTTGACCCGTAATCTAGTTCCATGCTGGACTTGCCCACACAACGTTACAATTGCGTGTTTGTCTGTTCTCAGTTGTTTTGTGATATGAATGATGTCATACTATGCTTACCATATTATAAACTTCGTCTCTTTATCCTTAGCCCTCAATACAATGTGAAGAAATAGACAATACATTAGCGATGGTACATGGTCATATGTTTGGAACCTGGTTTTATTATGTACTTTGCAATGAAATACAACTAATATTTTACATGGGTTCACCAGAATAAGTTCTGTATATAGACCAAAGCTATTTTGTTTGGTTTTGTTGCCTCCTTAATATCTTCTGTTCTGGTACTACTAATGTAAAACCTCAACTTTTCAGCAAGCTATGGAAAAAATGGTGGAACCGGCACCTTCTGAAGGTGGCGAGGTAACTATAACTGCAATGTCAGCTCTTGCTGCAGTGGGTTAGTACATGTCCACTAACAGTGCCAAAAGCACATCCCTGCGTAATACTGGGTTGGTTGTTAAGGCAATATCGTCCAAACTGCCTCATGATCAAGATATGCAAGCTCAAAGCAATGTTGTATCTACGCTCCAGACACAAGTCCATTCCCTAACAGAGACCCTTTGTGAAACAAGGATAAATATTGCTCAATGTCGTCAAGATATGCATGGTTTTGAAACCAGACTATCAGACATTTGCTATGTTGTTCAGGAGCCTAGGGGAAATGAAGGCGAGGGTTATGGTGCTCCATCGGACAATACAGCATGAAAACGTAACAGTCAGGTCAAATGAACTGAGGTTCTGAACTTCTGGTGGTGCATTTATCTGCTAGACTGTTAAGTTTTATGCCAACCTTCCTTTTGTTATATAGTTGTAATTTGTTTTGGTGCGATACAAAATTTATTCTTAACGTGCAGCCACCGGCTGAAGAAAACAGCAAGCCATTTTTGTATAGCGTAGGGTGTTCCCTATATTTGCACTGGTGGCGATCTTTGATGTCGAGTGGATGTAATCTGTGCAATCGCCTTAATAGCCTAGAATTAGTTTCGGCCTTATTTATTTCCTAGTCTTCTTTTCCCCTGGTTTGCTAGTGGCCGCAACTACCATGGGCCATATACGGGTCGTAGGATCCATGGGTCTCCTACGGGCCGTCGATAAATGGGCCTGTAATCGGTGGGCCTCGGGCCGTCGGATAAATGGGTCTACATGGGCTGTAATCGGGCGTAATTGGTATCGGCCCAGCATGGTAACAGGCCGTTAACAGGCCGTAGGACAGCAAAGGCTTAATTCTGTCATAGGCATAACGGGTCGTTAATGGGCCAGAATATAGGACGGGCTGGAAACGGCGCAACGGGTTAACAGGCCAGAAACGGGCCGACTCTTGCCATTGGCCGAATTTGGCCCATTAGGGTAACGGGCCGACTCTTGCCATGGGTCGAATTTGGCCCATTAGGGGAACAGGCCAGTAACGGGCCGACTCTTGCCATGGGCCGAATTTGGCCCATTAGGGGAACATTCCAGTAACGGGCCAGAAGTAATCGGGAGCCGAAAAGGAGCCCAAGAACGTATGGGCCGTCAATAGGCCGAAAGCAAACACGGGCTGGAAACGGCCCATGTAAATCACGGGCCGTTAACGGGTATAAAGAAAATTACTGTTCATTATGGGCTAGAGTCACCGTGGGCCTGTAAAGGGCCGAAAGATACGAAGGCCTCATATGGGCCGAAAGACGTCGTGGGCCATACATGGGCCAAAAGTGAAATGGGCTGGTGTTATATTCGGCGGCCCACATGATGTTGTTGGGTCGATTTCCTTTAGGGCCTAACGGTCCGTGAGTTAACGGGCCGTAAAATGGGCTATTTGCGAAGAGACCGTTAACAGGCTTTTCATGGGCCAGCCCGTTATCTTTTGACCAAGTCAAACGGGCCGGCTTTGTAAGCTAAATGGGCCAGTGGTGGGCCGTGGCACGTGTCGACATATCATAGGCGCCTATCTGACCCACTGACGAGCTGACACGTGTTTCGTCCGGCCAATAAGAATTTTACACGTGGAAATTTCCCGTTGGTCGGGGCTGTTAACGGGTTATCGGATCCAAAACCCGACCCGATAGCTTAACGGCGTTCCGTTACGGTGGATGCCACGTGTCGGTCACCCTTGACGAAAGCACTTCTGTGACGCACGATTTATCGTCATGGAAGTGGACACTTCCGTGATGATAATTTTGGTAATGTCATGGAACACTTCTACGACAGCACATGTATGACTATCTTGATTCTGTCATAAAGTCGTCATGGATGTACATGCATGACAAAAAACACGACCTACTGTGACAAACACGTATCATCACGGAAGTGTATTTTTTTTGTAGTGGTGTGTGCATACACGACAATATATCTGCTTCCCTCTATTTTTATGCTTGTTCGAGGTGCCAGCCCCAAAAGAATAAATATTTTGGTTGATGGGGTTGGCAGCTCCATAATTAATAGAAGCATCTAATTAGTTATGCAACTTGGGAAGATCAAGAACACACAAAAAAGTAATGAACAGAGGCTCGTAGAAGTGATGTAATAGCTAGCATCAGAAAATGTAGGGTAAAATGAACAAAAAGCACCGGAACCACATGCTAGGTTGCTGATGTGTAATTAAGCATAGAGAACATGAAGCAGTCTGATGGAAACAACAGGTGGCATCAGAACAACACCATTATCATAAATATAGCATGCAAGAAGTAAAATAGTAGGAAGTGATATCTAGGAAGTACAGTAATACTTAGGACAAAACTAAAGCATATTAACTATATGTGCACTGGTATGTAATTTAGCACATGTAACATGTTCACTGCCAGAAGTATGGCCCTACAGGGGCAAGCAGAATAACGCGTCTCATGAAAAATTGAATGATGTCCTGAAGAAATTCAAAGGTGCGGTGCTTATGCTAAGAAAGTGCGTAGGCGCCGGCTGTTGGATAATAGTACCTGATTCTCGGCGGCGTGTGCGTATCGTTGTCATAGTTGATAGCTAAGGATCGTCGATGGTGCTCGTGTTGCGGTTGAGTTTGGGCCGGCTGTCGCCGTCTCTCAAGCGGCTCCCGTTCTTCGGTTGCGGCGCCTGTCGACATGCAAGAAAGCTCATCTGTGGTAAGTGAACAGTTGCACGATCAAGAAGAGAAAAACCTAAGGAGTACTAATCGAAATAACCTGATGAGGTTGCGGCGTCAGTAAAGCAGGGCCGGTGGAATTGAATATGGCGTCCGTGGAGCGGGTCCGGTGCAGTGGACGAAGGCTTCGGCGGGCGCGGTGTACAGTGCTTTCGGTGAGGCGGATCTATTGCGGCGGACGAGGGCTTCTATGAAAGGCCAGTAATGTGGTGGACGAGGGAGTCAATGAAGGGCCTACACTGTGGTGGACGAGGGCGCCGGTTAAGCAGATCCGGTGCGGTGGACCATGATGGCGGTCAAGGAGACCTGGAGCGGTGGACAAGCCAGTCGTTGAAGCGGCTCTGGTGAAGTGGTGAGTTGGCAGTTGGGGGTTCCAAGGTGCGGAAGGTAGATCCGGTGGGGGACTAGATTCGGCGGCTTGCCGGGGTTGGGGGTGTTGGGGAGGGGAAGGGGAGGGGCTCTGGGGAAGAATGTTGGGGGAAAAGAGGGGAAAACAATGGAGTTACCAAAGAAGCCTTTTTCCGTTCATGTGGCAGGGATAAAACAGGAATATCGCAGGGCGAAACTTTCGGGCGCGAGATATTTCGATGTGAGCGGGAAGTTTCAAAGCTTTTGGCACCTGAAATTATAAGTGTCCTGCTCTTGTACGGCCGACAATGATATCATGGCCGAGAATTTATTTGTTTTGGACGCAAAAAAGTGCAAGTTTCGAAAATCAATGTCTCCAACTCGAAACTTAGATTGTCCATTCAATTCAAATATGGATCATTGAGCTAGTACAAGCAAATACCATCATACGGTCTAATTCAAATGAAATTCCAAATGTGTTTATCATAAATATGATGACTAAAGCAAAAATGTGTATGTGTATGAATAAAGTGGATGATTATAAAGTTTGAACATGCCCGTATGTGTATATCTCTAGGTTTGATATATGAATTTGAAATCACAAAATCCTGGCTTAAAAAATGTACCTCTCTTTAAATGAATTACAAAAGCTAATGATGGAGTCGAATTCCAAAATTCCAATCTTAGGTTTGTAATTCTGGTACATCAAGGTATATCACGCATGTTCAAAAGTATCGTTATCTCATAGTCCAAACTGTGAAACAAATTGATCAACCATGAGTGCACGCACTATTGACCATGTATATCTCAATTACACAAGTCGTTCTCTCCCCCAGACAAGAACACACGAGCACATTAACGCCCCCCTCTCTTCTAAAGTATGGACCCCAACATAGGTCTCTATGTTGTCTCTCGAGCATGCACACATCTCTTCCCCCACTCTCTAGGTCTCCCGGCATCTCTCTTTGCCAAGCACACGCACTATGTAGAGTGTATCTTTCCCATACACACAAAACGTCGCCCCCAAACATCTATCTCCCTAGTTATGTGGTTCTCGCACACTCACCTCACACACCACCCCCACTGCAAACAAGCACATGTTGTCTCCTTGTGCACCACTCTCCTCTTTCTATCTCTCCCACATGCGGACCCACCCAGCTCCCTCCCTGTGTACATATATGTCGTGACTCTTTCCATAGCTCCCTAATGTATCATCGTTCTCAATCTCGCAAGTTGTTCCCTACACCGTCTATTCTAGATCTCTCATGAAGTGCCTATCACACACACAATGACTCGCTTCCCTTGCGTCTCCGTACATAGGCCAATTTCGAACAACATCAACATTGTCTCCCTATCTATACGCCATTTATGGACACAAATGACCCCTCTCCCCCATCTCTTCCTCTCTCTCTCTCTCCGTCGCTCTCTGCCTCTCTCTCTCTCTCTCTCGCTCGCTCGCTTGCTCTCACACCCCTCTCCCACACACACTCGATGTCTCTTCCAAATAGTCTGCTCCCCGGCCGCACCCATGCTATCCCGCTACTACACATGCCTTTGTCTCTCTATGACACACATGTCACACCATTTCCCCTTCCCTTATACTAGGTTTACATCATCAGTGGTCTCTCTACTCCACATACACACACTCCCTATCACACACAAACACGCACACAAACACACACAGACGCGCACAAACACCCATTTATCTAGATCCTCATCTCTCCCCATGTCCGCATGTGTATCTCACACACTCACTCTCTGCTTATGTCTATGTGTCTCCACGTTACACAACACAAAGCCCCATGTACATGTCTCTCTCTATCCTCCACACACATAGACACAAAGAACCTCTTATCATTGCCTCAGTCTCTAGACATATCACACGCACATTGTCTCTCTCTCTCTCGCAAACACGCCCTACAAAAAAGGGTTTCCCCGTGAATAAATTACCGTCTATTCATCAACAGTCGTGGCAGTATGGCGAACACGAGACGTGAAAAAGAATGAATCTACACGTGCGTAGACCACCTCGTATGACTACTAGGACTACAGCAAGCCGAAAACGCGCCGCCGTCCCCCCTCCTTATCGGCGACGGGAAAACCTTTGTTTTACACAGTGGAGAAGTCATTGTGCTAAGGCCCCACATGTTGAGGCGTTGAATAGAATGTATATATCATTAGTATCGATAATACGTTTGTATCGATAATACGTTTGTATCTCCATACTTATATTTCTTCTCTTATAAAAAATCGAGTTGGTGATGATGGTACGCATGCCATCTTACAATATAGACCGTCTGATCTATATCTGACGGATGGAAATTAAACTAAAAGATACCCGCACCTCTCTCCACACTTGCACACAAGGCCTTCCCTCGTTCATACTTATCTCCAACAACCTCATTGTTGAGCAATTAAAAAAGGAAGCCTTTGGAACAAACTGGCCTGGTGGCCGCTGTCGGCATCGTCCATGCCCATGCCTCCACTCAGTCCGGCCACCAATCACCACCACGCCCCACTCCTCTTCACCGTATCTCCTATTTCTCAAGATATCATTAGTTTTTACACACGGGATTACTCCCGCATGGGTCAATCACAACAAGTGTTCTATAAAAAATGCATCTTGATGTTCCGTGCAATGCACGGACATCTTGCTGGTACAGAAGACTAAGTTGGTGATGATGGTGTGTCTGCCATCCGTCATTTCTGACCATTAGATCTACATCTAACGACTGTGAGGTAAGTTGTTGCCTTTTCTCACCAACATCCCACTTCTCTACCAATTTGCAGAAAAACCCATAATTAGTATCTTAAAACCAACCACATCCCTCCCTCACCTCACCAAAACAGCCCAAGGAATATATTCTGATTGAATCATAATATATCTCTAGTGATATATGTATATCAAAATTAGAGTGTTTTGTATCAAGTTTGTGAAAAAGTATTATTCTAATTATGATCCGTTGCAACGCACGTGAACATTGCTAGTATTTCCAACCATGCAAAAAAAATGCTAGTATTTCCATAGTTTCGAGTTTTCCATCAAGATATTAGTCACTCATGGTTAATAACGTACACATATGCACTATGTAACTAGCCTTGCTTATTGGCTTCCAAAGCTTAACTTTCACTCCTACTTACAATATGTAGAGTATTTAACAAAAAACTACCACTTTCAACCAGCCCTAGGAAGAAACTATTGTACAAAAAATAGCAAAAACATACCCAAAATTTCTTAATCCGCGCCGAAAACTACTACCTAGTGCCGATTAGGCTCGTTTAAACCCATTTATGACAGGGTTGGCCCACACGTCTGTGCTGACGAGGCAGCTTAAACCAACACATTTTGTTTGACCGTTGATACGAGGGACCTACATCTGAGCTTCTATCCTGTTATTCCCCCTCAAATGATTATTTTTTCCTGAACATTACTTCAAACAGTACTAATGCGTGTTCGTCGGTGGCGCCGGTGATGAGCGAGTTGGCCGCCGCTCCGCCGGACGGGCCGGACGCCATGCTGGCCTCCGCACGGGTTGGCAGGCTGGCCCGGGCGTGACTCACGAGCGAGCAAGCCGCCACGCTGGCTTTCGCACGAGCCAGATGGCTGGCCTTAGCGCCACCGCGCCGCCGTGCCAATATAGCTAGCAAACCTTGCAGACAAGCAGCTGGACGGAGCTATCTTGGCTAGCTAGCGGCCGCGAGCGCCAGACGGAGCTGGCATCCGGCCTGCCGCAAGATGGGCTCCGCACCGCCGGCGGTTTTGACCTCGCCTTCTGCCGGCGGCGGTAGCTGCGTCCCATGGCCGAGGATGACTCGGTGGACGGGCCGGAGGTAGGAGGTCACTCGGGGATTTTTTTTGCAGACTGACATGTAGGTCCCACAAGTCATAACGCCAAACTTGTCGGTCGAATAGAAGGCGTTGACTTAAGGGGCGACATGAGTTGAAACATGCCTATAACGGCACTTTTAGAGTAGTCGTTTCTTGGTAGGGCTGGTTGGTAAGGGCATGTACAATGGTTGATAAGGTAGTCTTATCTTAAGTCTGCCACGTATGCAAGTGGTAGTAGTTTCTTGGCATTATTAGTGGTTTCTTCTAAGGAACAATATACTACTAGCGACAAAAGGCGATTCTAGGTTGCGTTGTACTCCAACGAGTACTACTAGTGGTCGCGGGAGTGTATACCTCATTTTGTGGGTTCGATCCCGGCCGAACGCACGGCGGCGTTTTTTTAAGTAGTAACTTCGCTGCGAGCCAATATTGTACACGGGTAGTTTGAGTTTTGAAGTCGAACGGACGTGTCGCACCACAATCTGGGTGCACTGGATAGCCCAGCCACGTGAATGGGTTTTCCTTCACATCATCTCGTGGCTCGCGTGCTCGCCCTAGCGACACCTTTCTTGTAGCTTCCTTGTCAGGTAGTAGCATATTTAAACTAGCGCCTCCCAATTAAGCCCGAGGAGCCGGAAAAGCCTGGCGCAGCATTGGGAACTGTGCGTGAGAGGAGCGGCTGAGTAGGCCAGCTACGCGCTTGAATAGAGCATGGAGAGTACCCACTGCGCAGGTGTACTTTCTCTGCATTGATAGTACAATGATGGTTCTAGAGAACAGTAGTACACTCCACTTTGAATTGTAGCTCCTTGGCCTTGAGATTCAAGAGTTCAAAACTGGTGCACTATAGAAGTACAGGACATCGCACTACTAGTTGAGAAAGTAGTACTACTACTGCTACAGTACGAGTAGGTAGTAAATAATAGCCTCACACCTTCGCTAAGGGACGATCGAGGAGCTACAGTTGGAAGGGACGAGGCCCTGCGGTTACTACGCTCTTATATCCTCCTCGCCAGTTCCCCTCCCCCCGAAGAGAAGGAAGTTCTCCACTGCTCCCATGGATTCGCCAGGCGGTTCTCCTCCTTGTCGAGGCTGGGAGACCTGGACGACGATCCTCTGGGAGAAATCGCATGCCGCTCCGACGTCCTCACCGCTGCAAGACTCCGTGCTTCCTGCACCAACTTTTTCAAGATGGTGCTTAAACAGGCTTGGGAAAAGGCCATGCTTGTTGGTCTTCCATGCGTCCTTGAGGAGAAGGTTCTTCTATGGTACAATCCTTCGAACAGTCTACCGCTCCCTGGCCATGGTTGCACGTTGACTCCGCTAGAGTTGCCGACGTTGAGAGGTAGTCGGATTTTGTCCGATGAGCAGGTCATTCATGGAGTTTGATCATGTAGTACTTAGTTATTCCATTTCCATCCCGTAATTTCTTCGCTGCCCACCGTCTTATATATAGGTCTGGGTCGGTGCCAACGAAGATTGGCTTGCATACCTCCGGCCGGATACCACCATCATTTTGTACAACATCCACAGCAGTGCGGCCGTTCCCGTAGACCCCTTCTCAACCATTGGGATCGGCCTTTCGGACTGGCTGGGCTTGAATACGTATGATGATGCCTACATGAGATTGAAGAAGATAGCAATTGCGGACCCGCCGACAAAGCGACACGGCTACGATGATTACTATCTCATCGCGGTGTTCGACATAAGGATTGCCATCAATGCAAGAGGCAGTAACGGCAGAGGCTGGCGCATGTTGGCCGCGGCAGATTTGTACCCCTACACGTTCGAAGACGCCATGCGCCATCTAGGCCACATCTTCGCGGTGACAAGCTAGGGTACTTGTTTCATCTGGTTGCCATCCTACGGTAAGGGAGATTGCAAACGGAATGCACAAACCATCATTTGCATCCCTAACGGTACTCCACAATTTTGCAGGGACCAGTCATCCCCCGATCAAAATAAGATCGCCGATCCTGGATGTGCATTTGCATCCGCGATTCGGTCTAACCTGGAACCTTGTAGCTGACTTTGGCATATTGGGATCAAATATCTTAGCATTCGTTACCCATGGTACCACTGATGTGCAACATGGTCACATAATCTACCACGATCGGACCGTCACCATCTACCCAGGTATTCCTTTAGTATTATATTTTTTAACCCTCTCGCCTTCTCTTTCGTTGTTGTACTACTTACTAGTAGGAGTACTTTTTACCTTGGAGGACGCATATAGCTAGCTAGGCCCTTGAAGACTTGAACCCACTAGCTGCCACCATTTTTGTTTTCCATGTCTTACTATCTCGTCCATGTAGCCAAGAGTGGCTATATATAATAAGCCGGTTATTTTACTTCCTCTATACCGGAGTAGTATTATTTGCTGCACAGTATTACTGACTGCCATATTTGAGCACAATATTATTATGCATGGACCTTGATTGTGTATGTCACCATGTGTCCAAATCTAAGATGCCGCGTGTACCAGATGAATGGTGCCGAGTTCGACCCCCGTGATGCTACGTGGGTGCCGAGGAACACTCTTGGAGAGTAATCGCTTTTCATTGGGGACAGCTACCCCATTGTGAAGCGAATGCCACCTTCCGTGCACGACACCGAAAGCCTGCCGTTCATGAAGAATGGTTGTGTCTTTAGTGCGCACCGCCGGATGAACGACATGCTGGGACACGCTATCCCTGATTTATGTCGCTTCAGCTTGGATGAGTCTCCATCGTGTGGAACCGGACAGAAATCTGTGACAATGATTCCCGTTGCCCATCGCTATGGATCGTGCCATCCATGAAGAACACCTCGGACTGGAACCTGGAGGAGGACACGTAGCGCATATAACGTGTAAGTGGGGTATGGTAAATTGTGAACGGTAGCGCTGTGAATATATGTAGACTAGTCGTGCACAAATTTATCTAATGAATGTGTGACATACTTGCATTTTTCCTTTAGAATTTATTACTAGTAAATGTGTTATGTGTACGTGCAACTTGTGTGGTTGTTGCACGGGATCCAACATGCTCATTGAGAAAAAAAAAGGTGGCACAACTTTGGATATAGGTGACGTGGCGGCATCATACAGTAGCATCGTTTGCTATAGTTGTAATACTCCTACTAGGACGACAACTCCTATAAAACCTTGCGCTTGGCTCTTTGCCTCTTCGGGAGGTTCAACAGTTCATACTCGTGTGAACCTTGCACTTGGCTCTTCGCCTCTTCGGAAGGTCCAACAATGATGATACTACAGTACAATATGCTTCTGGCAATCTGACACCGATTGAACTAATGCACGTCCACCGCAAGGGCGAGGGCGAGTGAGAGGGAGAGGGAGAGGGCGTTGTAGTCAAAACCCTCTCCTCGTCCTGCAAGCCACCGCGCGCGTGGGCGAGGGAGAGGCCTAGTAAGCAAGCTTCTCCTCGTTCGGCGAGTTGACAGGACACATCGAAGCAGTACAAGTACTAGTCCTTTCCCGTTAAATATGGCTTAATTTGAAACGAGAAAAATACACTGGCGGTCAACGTATGTAACAATGCGCTCTTTACAGTAACTATATATAGTTTTGCGGTGATTATACGATCACTAGCTCATCGTAGAGCACCGTATTGCACCCTACTGACCGGCCACATAGTCGACGTGGCACTTTGTTGACTGGTTAAATTGTCACCTGGTTTCTGGGTCCCACCTGTCAGTTGGCAGAGCAAAGAAATCAGTTGAACAAAACTTTACGCAGGCGCGACAGGAGTCCAACCCTTGCGCGCAAACCACCCTGGCTATGTATGTGAGTGCATGCACGTGTACTCCCTCGGTCTTCCAACAAAGAGTGTACATCAGCTAAAAAACAAAGAGTGTACATCTACACTTCCAATGCATTTAGCCTTTCATCTAAAATTGATATTGATTGACTAATGCACCAACTTGTGCTCTAGCTATAGGCTACATGTCTATCCTTAATTACAGCATGCAACGACCTTCATTTAATCTTCTTCTCTCAATGGTAGCATGCACACATAAATCTGTTACTTTTGGGCGTTAATTATGCCCTGGTCAATGTGTAAATCTCTAAGTGTACAGTCTTTCACGGACATAGGGAGTAGATTGAGCACTTGAGCGTGAGCGTGTGTGTTGCGTCGCGTGCTGTGTGCGGCATGGGTGCATGAGTGTTGCGTGCGTCCATGTGTATGTGTGAGTGTTGCATGTTGCATGCATGCATGAGGCTTTTACTCCCTCCCATTTACATGTTCATATTTCAAGCTTCCTCTGTTCCCTCCATATTGTGATACTCCCTCTGTTCCCAAATACGGAGTAAAAGCCTCCCTCTGTTCCCATGGAGTATTTGTCTCTCTAGAGATTTCAACAAGTGACTACGTACGGAGCAAAATGAGTGAATCTACACTCTAAAATATGTCTACATACATCCGTATGTTGTATTCCATTTGAATGTCTAAAAAGACAATATTTAGGAACGGAGGGAGTAGCAAATAAACATTAAGTTCTCTTGTTTTTTCCTCCTTGGTCACGGTGCACAACCAAAGATGACTCACCTGGATGGAGGGAGTAGATGGTCAAAGTTTGACACAAAATTAATGTATTGGTAAACATAATTTTTTGAGGAAAACGAGTGCATTAATTGAGTGTTTTTGCAAACTACAAAAATTATTCCACCACTCATCATCTACCTTGGTTGATGAGATTTTTGAATTGAGCCCTATAAAACGGAAAGGAGGTAGTACTAGTACTCCTACATTATTGGTGCCGGGTGCCTTGGCCAATGTTTCATCTTGTTGGAGAGGATGCATCGATGCTTACATGGGGTGCTAAGCACATTAAAAACTTTAGCAACTAAAGCTCCCAATGCTTAATGTACAGGTGCTTAACTTGTTGGTGCTAAGCATCCTTTATTTAATGATTTTGTATCTAAAGTTCTTCATGCATTGGTGGGATTATTCCATTTAAGTCTTTTGTCTAGGTTCTCGCGCTTAGTACTGGGGTCACCACACTTATCTCTCCTCTTAATTACCTTGCCACATCAGACCTTTTGCTTACATGGAAGCCTTAGCACCTATACAAGGTGGAGCATTGGGAGGGGCCCGAGCGTACAGGCATAGGGATACTGTAGTTAGGAAGTCCTCGCGATCCATTATTCCCCATCTCGGTCAGAGAGAACTATTCAACTAGTCTTCACAGTGAAGTGACAATACAGGCTGTGGCAGATGGGACTTGATTAATAAACTGACCCAGCGTGTTGGTGTAACTAAATCAGCCTTACCCGGTACTGCCATCATGTTTGCCAGTGGAGCACGCTTCCGCAAATACGACTACGCACCTCTCTCCTCCATTAACTGACATATGGGCCCTCTTGAGGTAGACCCACATGTCATCGGCGTAACTATTTACACTCCGAAGGACGGTATATCCTGGTAGTAGTACTAGTACAATTGAGATTTAATGCACTTTCTTCCCCGTCTTGCACTCTTCTTCCTCCTCTCTTCTTCTTCCTCCTCTCTTCCCCATCGTCGGCCGCACAGCATTTGCCCCCGCTCACTGCTCGCCCGCCCGTGCCATCTTCCTTGGTAGCTCGCGCGTACCATATTCCCCCGCTCACTGCTCAGCCACACATGCCATCTTCTTCGCTCGCCCGCCCGAATCCACTTCCCCGCTGGCTCGCAGGCACCGAAAACCCCATTCACTCAGCGCCCTAAAAAACCCTATGGTAGAACCGACTGACACGCAGAGCTGCGATTGGAATTCCCTCCCCGATATTCTCTTGGAGCAGAACTATACTCGTATGGACCTGCTCAGCACCGTCCGTCTGGCCGCATGCTCGGTGTCTTTGTACCGTCTACTCGTCTACAACCGGCTGGCTCTTTTCAAGACACCCTGCTTGCTGATGCCCGATTCTCGTAGGTGGCCCAGAACCGACTTGATGATCCTACGGAGGTTGTCGTGGTGCCCCTTGACATGCTACCACTAGCCGTCCACCTGTCCTTCATGCGCGGCCACTACTGGGCGGGCATGAAGGCCAACTGGATCATCCTCATCCACCAATCTGGTAGTCTGTGGCGTCTCGTGGATATCTACACCCAGCGAGAGATCACCCTTCCATCGTTGGATACCGCTGCCATCGAGCCTCGCGGCCCGCCGGACACTCCTGCCTACTACGCACGAGACGCGTCGAGCTTTTGGCTCGACCTCTATTTGCTGAAGGTTGTAATCTGCGAAGTGCCCACACCATCACAAGACTACATGGATTACAAGCTCATTGTCGTGTTCAACATGGGATTAGTCTATCTGGAATCTGGTCGCCGTACATGGTTATGGCTCATCGTCGATCCTCTTCACCCAACATTTCTGTCTGATGCTATAGTGCACAATGGCATCGTTTATGCGGTCGACGAACAGATTTTGCTGCCTATAATGGTGGAATCTATTGTTGTGTAATTGTTCTATCTCATCTCGCCTTTACCTTAAGAATATGACTGCATGTTCATTGTTACAAATTTAGAATATGTAGTATGTCTATAACCACATCATTTGCTATATGTTCCTCTCATTTCCTAGATTTTTATGAGATATGAGAACAATTGGCATCTACTGATTGTTAGAATAGATATTATGAGTATAACCTCATGATTGCTATATGTTACTATCATTTCCAAGATTTTTATAACAACGCATGTTATTGCTTAGAGTTGATATGATAACTGTAGTAAGTGCTATGGTAGAATATGAGTAGGCCCTGTCATATCTGTTTTCCTCTCATTGTTACATGATGTTTGAACCATGATATATTGCTAGAATATGAAAACTATTGGCTTATTTTTTAACTTGGGGTATGATTATGACCACGGCATTGCAATTCTCTGTCTATGATATGTGTCACTGTTATAAGAATCTTAATTCCACACATACTCT
The DNA here is from genome assembly GCF_018294505.1 of Triticum aestivum. Classification (NCBI taxonomy): domain Eukaryota; kingdom Viridiplantae; phylum Streptophyta; class Magnoliopsida; order Poales; family Poaceae; genus Triticum; species Triticum aestivum. The sequence goes on from NC_057814.1 coordinate 118,074,892, forward strand.
GAACATGATTGTTTATTTTTGTCCTTTTGGTCTCCGTTGCAGCAGACGCAAATGCGCTGGCCTTCATGATTCCAAAACCTGGAATCATACCAGCCGATGTGTGGTGGTTTATCGCTCGTTCAGCTGACGGCGGTCATTTGATGCTCATTTGCACGTACCAAATTGACCAAACCATTTCATCAAACCACATGCAGTACAATGCCTGGGGCGTTCGTAACATTGATGGCTATGGCTACTTCGTGTTCGAGAAAGATCGCAGCTCAGTTGGGCCAAGCGTATTCAACTGGAGGCGGGTTTACAGCCTCGGCAACCACTCCATGTTCCTCGGGCTCAATTATCTGATCATCCGCCCAATCATCGATCATATCACCAGTGATGATTACCGTGCTATGCAACTTCCATTCGCCAGGGGAACTGTGTTTACACATCATACCATGGGTTTCATGAATCACCATATCCAGAGATTCGTCGACACAGCTTGTTGCCAGATAATCTTCAGTGTGTGAAAGGCATCAAGCTTCCATGCGATGGATGGCTTTTGCAAACCCGACATGCGGCGATGTGGTTCATGCCAACAGCAAATATGCACAACTTGATTCGTACTGATATCTAGACTGAGCCATGTGTCCTCCTGCTGTAGCATGACCATCTTTTGTTGGATATTATGTACTGTTGTTAGTTTAAAGCACTCCTCTAGTTAGAAGGATAGATACCTTTCTGGGATCAAGTGCATCTTAACTCACCTGCGTAGGATGTACTGATAATGATATATATATATATATATCAATTAGGCTTCAAGTGTGTACTTGTTGGTGAAAGTGTTGTCCAATGGGAATTATATTTTGTATTACTCATGCAGCCTACAAAGTCAGTCGCACCGCCTTGTAACTTCTTACCCCATTTCTAAATTTGTACTAGTCCTCTATACCGTATATTGCGCTACTCGTACTACTACCTCCCTCCTGGTTTACTGGTCCCCTTCGTAATTTGTGTCAAATTTTGACCATAAATTTCACTAACTAAATGTTAATGCATGTCACAAAAAATTATATCGTTTTTTCGTATTTGAACATAGTTTCCAATGGAACAATTTTTGGTGACATGCATTGACATTTTGTTAGTTAAACCTATGGTTAAAATGTGACACTAAATACGACTAGTAAGTAGTATAGTAGCAGTACTAGTATACGTCGGTCAAATTATTCATCATGTCCACACATTGAATTGACGTGACAACACGCTGCGCGTGAGGTGACACAAGAATCCCGGCGGCATCTTTGGGTATTGTGGACTTCAGATTTGGAGTACCACTTATCTGTCGAAATATTTCATCATTCACTTAAAACAGTCGATTGATCATACATTGAGTACCATATAACTGGAATTAACCGATGCAAGTCCAAGAAGGCTTCACCGGTGCTGCCGGCTGGCGTCAAGTTCGATCCCATGGATCAGGAGCTGATCGAGCACCTTGAGGCCAAAGTGACTGCTGACAGCGCGAGATCTCAACCTCTCATTGATTTTTTCATACCAACCATCGACAGCGAGCACGGCATATGCTACACCCATCCTGAGAAACTTCCAGGTAAGACACTGATCGGCCATCTACTTGCACAAACATATTCCTTCGTTTATAGCTCTATTTTTCTTTTTAGACGCAAACCTAGTGAAGCAATTACAATTTGACAGTTAATAAAAAGTAAACAAGTGACTGCAACATGCCAAAGATGTTATGAAAATGCCAACCACGTACACTAAAACATGTATTCGACAATACTGTAGGTATCACACTGCGTGGCCTAAGCAAGCATTTCTTCCAGCGCAATTCCAGGGGGTTCAAAAGGGGCACGTGGACGCGTCGCAAGATACATCGGAGTGCGGCATGCACGCGATGTGGCACAAGACCGGCAATACCTTGCCGGTGGTGGTCAATGGCCGGCAGACGGGCAGCAAAAAGGTTCTGGTGCTGCACACCAACAAGAACTTCGACCAGCAGAGGACCAACTAGGTGATGCACCAGTACCACCTCGATGACCTGGAGCAACAGAAGGAGCGGGAGTTGGTCCTCTGCAAGATTTTCTACCAGACGAACACTAGGGCCAGGAGTAAAAAGATTATAAGTTAGTTTGGTATTGGTACTTGTACTACCTTGTCGTCCGCAAGTTGGTATTGTTGTTAACGATCTTTCGGTATGAACTTGGCATTTGCTTCCAACCATCATGCCGAGGATCCGCAAGCTGAATCATTTGTTTCGAAATGAATTTTCAGGCACCTGATTTTTATTTAATGGGTAGCATAAGCACCTACCATTGGAATTCCCAGTTCTCCAAATTTTTCAAAACAAGTGCATGCACTTATTATCACGATGACAACACAATATACCTGCTGCATCCCAGTTATCAGTGTGTACTTGCATAATTCCCTCGTTTGTTGAGCAGGTATATTGTTTTTTCTGGTCGAGCAAGTTTCTACTGGGTTGTAGACTGCCCAGGCTTGGTTTAGTTTTTAACAGGCCCAGCCCATAACGACAACGGGGCAAAAAGATCCAGCAGGTATCTACTGGCCTCTGGCCCGCCAGTGTTAGTTATATTTTGTCTTACAACATCCGCAGGCAGTTTTTTTACTGAATCAAACACACAGCCCTGTTCTATTTTCCTCTTGAAACGCCATGTCCTACATCCGTTTTCTAATCTCTACCTATCGTTTTACTAGTTCATATACACGTATCATTATATTGAAAATACATAAAGTTCCCTTTTCATATTTACATCCTTATTTTTGTTGTTGTTTTCCATCCCAGCGCTGATTTCTTTACCACTGGTTTTCCCTTAAACCAACTCAATTGTCCCACGTCTTATTTGCTTACAAAAAAATGATTTTCTGGAAAATCAATAAGTTCTTAAAAAATGTTTATCATTTCGGGATTACAACAGTTCGGACTCCACCAAAATATGCAAAATAAGTTTGAACTTTTTGACCGTGGTCCTCGGCAGAAAATGGGTTGTAATAAATTACTTAAGAATTAGCAAATGGGCTGCAAATTATTAAAAATTTAGCAAATGGGGTCTATGTTGTCTGCCACAGATTTGGAGGCTGACTTGTGGGCCTACTAAGTTCATGCGTACACAAGGTTTCTCAAAAAAAGAAACTTAGTCAACAATCGACTCTACCAGCGTCAGACCGTTAGATGTCAATCTAACGGCAATCGTGATTCTTCAGTCTCTGATTTTCCTACTCCAGCCGCCCAAACTAGCGCCGACGGAACCGCCTGCTCCCGCCTCCCGTAGCCGGCTGTGCTGCCGGGCAGGCCTCACGGTCCCACCATACTTGCATCCCTGGCCTGTCTATCCCTCTACTCACCCACACCTCTTGTTATTTTCCGGCGACGGCAGCCGAACCAGTCAACCCTCGTAGTCCCCACCGCGTGGGCAGCCACTACCGTGTCTTCCCCGGCTCCGTGTCGTTCCCTTCGTAGGCCTCACCGTCGTCCACTGCCCTGGTGGTCAACGTGGTCAACGAACGACATCCATCGGAAGTGGACTGTACATGGAGAGGCTGACAGCTGGGTCCACGGCCGCACACAAGGAAATGCCTCCTTATTACGCACAAGATAATGATTCCTCCACCTGACATCTGGGACCCACCGGAAGGGCCTCTGTATTTGCGAAAAAAACATTCCCCCACTGACAGCTCGGACCCACCACTATATCTTCACACGCAAGGAAGTGCCTCCTTATTACGCATAAAAAATGAATGCCACCCTGCGTGGGAGGCTGACTTGTTGGCCTACTAAGTTGACGGGGACGGAGGGCTTTGTCAACTTAGTCAATATGAACGATTCTAGCTCTAGTGACCGTACGATGTCCATCCAACGGCCGTAGTGCTTCTTCAACCTCTGGTCTTCTTGCTCCAGCCGCCCAAACCAGCGCTGGTCGTGCCGCGTGCTCCTACCTCCTGTGGCCGGCTGTGATGCCGCGGAGGCCTCACCGCCCCCTACTACTCCCATCGCTGGCCAGGCCATCCACCTCTACTCACCCACACCCCCTGTTATTCTGCGGCGACGGCAGCTTCACACCGCAGCCAAACCAGTGAACCCTCGTACTCCTCTCCGCGTGGGCTTCCACTGCTGTGTCTTCCCCGGCTTCGCGTTGTCCCCTTCCTAGGCCTCGCCGTCATCCACTGCCTTGGTGCTCTCGGCGAGGCGTGGTCAACGTGGTTAAGGAACGACTTCCATCGGAAGAGTACTGTACGTGGAGAGGCTGACAGCTGGGTCCATGGCCGCAGCAAGGAAGTGCCTCCTTAATACGCGCAAAATACTTATTCCTCCACCTGACAGCAGGGACCCACCGGACGGGCCACCGTATTTCGCGAAAAAAACGTTTCCCCCTGACTGCTGGGATCCATCAGCTACATCTTCGCACGCAAGGAAGTGACTGACAGTCGGGACCCACGTGGTCAAAGCGTACGTAGCGTTCTCATTATTGTCGCGAATGTGTATGTACATACTGGTCGATCGGTCTGTCTGTAGGCTACAGCGATGAACCGTGGCCGTGCAAGGAAGGGCACGTGTCATAGTAGAGGCACGCACGATGGTAGTATAGGCGCGCACGTAGCATGTACACGTACGTACAGCGGCCAGGGTGCAAGAAAGAAAATACGGCCACATACGTACATACGGGCGGGGTCTCGAGCGCCTACTCGCGCATACGTATGGCCAGGGCTCGTGTACATGGCTGGGTCGAAACAGAGAAACTGCGTCGTCGTCATGTTCATGGGTAGCCAACCGGCTAGATCGGAACGAAATGCGTCGTCATGTTCATCGGGAGCCAACCGGCTTGGACGGAACAGGCGATGGAAACGAGGCTTGGCGTACCACAGAACGGAGGAAATGGCCTTGTGTTCGACCGGCCACGGTGGAAACGGGATCCTCTTCATCGGGAGGGGTCTGGCGTACCGCAAAACGGAGGAAACGGACCTCCTACGGTTGAAACGGGGTCCTGTTGATCGGGAGGGGTGTGGTGTACTGCAAAACGGAGGAAACGAACTTGTGTTGGAGTGCTACGGTCGAAACGGGGGTCCTGTTCATCGGGAGGGGTGCGGCGTACCGTAAAACGGGACTCCACGGGATATTGTTCATCTCCACGGTCGACCTCCTCTAGCCTCCACGGGCTCCTATTCATCCACCGTCGACCTCCTCCAGCCTCCACCTGCGACTGTTCATCCATGGGCTCCTGTTCATCCAGCCTCCACCGCGCGCTCCTCCACCGACTACTGTTCAACCAGTCCTCTTCACGGGGGTCCTATTCAACCACCCCTCCATGGGCTACTGTTCATCCAGCCCTCCACCGTCTACTGTTCAACCAGCCCTCCACGGGGTCCTGTTCATCCAGCCCTCCACGGGGTCCTATTCATCCACCGACTCGATCGATCGGGGTACTGTTCATCCAGTGGCAACGGCCTCTACTACCACGGGTTCCTGTTCATCCAACCCCCCACCCGGAACTGTTCATCCGAACCCCCTCAGCAACACTCACTGTTCATCAAGGGAAGGAGGCAGCAGTGTTTGATCGGCTTCAGTTAGCAGCAGTAGCGAAGGAATCACTCGGGTTCAGTTAACAGCAAGGGATCGATCGATCGCTCGGGTTCAGTAACGCATAGCCTCCAGTGCAATCGCTCGAGTTCAGTTAGAACCCAACGCCTCGTGTAGGAGATATGCCCTAGAGGCAATAATAAATGATATTATTTATCTCCGAGTTCATTATTATGTTTATGTTCCATGCTATAACTACAATGATTCTCGAGTCTGCAATATCCACGAGGCTCGGAGGAAGACTCATATGCACGTGTGGAATAATAAACGGTAAGAAGTATTCCTAGTCTGGCCTCTAAGACTAGCTCAAGTGTTGCATGATGGTTCTGTTTTCCTGATCATGGGCATGTCTATGCCAGCATTTTTGAGGGCACAATGTTAAGAGAACATTTGTGTTGAATCGATCCGGATTGATGTTATGCTAAGAGATTCATTCGTCACAAGTTAATGGTCCATAACACAGAGATGGTGAACGTTTGCATGATTCCTTAGACCATGAGAGTATCGAGTTTCTTCATGCTTGCTTCATGAACTTTGGGGTTTGTTAAACGTCATCCGTAAATGGGTGGCTATTACGGCGGCTTATGGGTTCATGGAAAAGTGTGTCAAGTAACTTGATAGCTCAAGATTGGGATTTGCTCCTCCGACGATGGAGAGATATTCTCGGGCCCTCTCGGTATTACGGTATCCATCATCGTCTGGCCAGAGACAGTGTGATTTGATCACTGGGATGCCGGAACACGGAAACGAGAAAAGAGAACAAAACCGGTAACGAGGTAACTTGCATGGTGGACAAACTGTTCACCCACGAGGATGCAAAAAATCTCACCTCGGGTGTTTGTGACATATCGCGAAGCAATAGGAATAGCTCACTACAACTGGAGGTTCACTCGAATATTCATTCGTGTGGGTATAGGGGTCAATATGGGTGTCCACGGCTCCGATGTTGATCATTGATCGGAAAGGGTTCCGGGTCATGTCTATACTTCACCGAACCTATAGGGTCACACGCTTAAGGGTCATCTATCTACTGAATACTAGACAGGGAGTCTGAGAGAAAATCATCGAAAAAGTGTCGGACACCGAAAAGTTTCGGACAGCGGAAAAGTTCCGCAGAGAGAGGTCGCGGGATGAGTTTGGTTGAAACCGAAATAGTTGTCTCGGGGTATGCCATTAAGTCGAAATGGTTTCGGCACATGCCTGATAATTCTTGGAGGGTGCCAGAATCATTCTGGAAACTTTTTGGAATTTTCAGAAATAAAAACCGGAAATGTTCCGGAGCTGCAGGAACCGATTCAGATGCTTTTCGCAGATGAAAATCACTAAACTAGAATTGTTCCAGCACGCGTTGAAAATTATTATGGTGGGTACTGGAAATGTTCTAAGCCCACATAAATATTTTCAGTTCGAACGGACGCTGAAAAATGTCGTCGTGAATAGTGAAAGTGCTTTTTGGGATATTTTATGGAAAGCCACCTTTTGGGGCTTTGCCCAAAAGATCTAGGGATGACATGGATGGATTGGGAGGCCCTCATGGGGGCCCCCAGGGGGTGTGGCCGGCCGCACTTGGGTCTCCACCTTGGAGCCCCTCTTGTTCCTTGGTTTCACTCTTATGCCCTTGAGGAAGTACTTCATTCATGTGCATTTTGGGTTTTTGTGTTAAACTACCCTACCCCTTGGGATTCCTATAAATAGAGGTGGAGGGGCAGCCCTCGACACTCAATCTTTCTCACATACAAGTGCCATGCATGATCTGGCTTCTCTCTCCCTCCCAGCGAAATAGTTTCGTCGAGTCGTAAGGCTGTCTGGGTTCCGGCAGGAACTAGTTCTGGACGGCGAAGCCCTGCCGGATAGATGACACCGTATGTGTGCAACTCTGTAGAGAGATCGTAGTTTCGGTCTTAGTTCGTGAGTGCCTCCTGAAGGGCTGTCCGTGTGACCGTCCAAGTTTTGAAGGTCCTCCTGAAGGGCTGTCCGAATTACGGTTCGAGTTTCGAAGGTCCTCCCGAAGGGCTGTCCGTGACACCGTCTGGGGGGCTGTTCGACCGTCTCCCGGAGGGCTGTCTGAGGAGCAGATGAGGGCATACATCCTCGTAGTTGGGAGGTTGAAAATCCTAGCTGCGGGGATTTGCACCGCCGATCGTCATCGACTCTACTTCCCGCTACGCTACGAGTCGGTAACGAAAAAGATCAAACCATGTATGCTGTCTCCATAGTGGTCCTGGGCTGGTGCGTAGGTTGGAAAATTTTTGTTTTCTGTCGCGTTCCCCTTCAGTGGCATCATGAGCCGTGCTATGCGTAGATGCAGGTTGCGATCTAGAATACATAGAAATGTATGGGTATTGCATAATATAATTAGGTAGTAGATGAGATCTATTGCTGAAAATTATTTATGCGGGCGACAGATGAAATCTGTTACCCGAAGTTCTTGTTGCTTCCCTAGAATTTGCATTTTCTCAATCTCGAGACAGCATGGTGGAATTTGACAAAGTTCTGGCAATCCGTGATCCTGAGTGATCATGGAAGTGCTATCAGTTCTTTGGGTTCTGCCGTAGTCAAAAGAAAGATGAAATTCGCAGATGAAAGGGCATTGCAGATATGATATGCACGGGGGTCATGCGTATGACGAAGTTTAGTATGGGGCTCGAGATTTAATTATCTCGTGTTTCATACACCCCGAGATGTTAATCTAGCAACTTGAATAATCATACTTGATGATAAAATGTTGGTAGGTGCAGTTTAAGTCAAAACCTTAGAAGCCACGAAAAATAAAATTTTGCATAAACCGATTAGAGGCATCTAACTTGGTTTTGCAGGATATGCATGTGATGTGGTATAGCAATGCTCATATTCAATTTGATTATGTATGAGATGACTATATGATGTAATTAACATGACCTGCGTGTCATGATTCGGCATGATGGCTGGAGCCATATGATTGTCTCTTTAATGACCTACGTGTCAACCTTAAGTAATGCACTTATTTTATTAGCTAGAGAGATAGCAATATTATCTAGTGCATCAACAGGGTGGTGGCAATCTTCGTGAAGGTGAACACCGACGCGAATGCCGAAGATGAAGAAATGAAATACTTCTCCGTCAAAAAGGGCTATACCATATCATGCTATTATGAATTGCCTGAGATGTTTATCCCTTATGATGCACCCTTCTTGATTGCGCGGTAGTCGCTTTTCATTAGGGTGATCTCTCACTTCAAATATCAAAGTAGTTAGTGTTCACCCAAGTGTAGCACCGTCTGAAATTCATATCTTTTCGGGGTGCGCCATGTACACATGAGCACGAATGAATCGAGAGGAATGAGGCGGGTGAGGTCAGACCTCGCAGCAAGATCACTTGGTTGTCTTTGACGTTCAGGCAGGAGAGTCCTGAGCTCGGAACACGCCCATCGAAAGATGAACAAGAATCACATAGAGATGTGATCGGCAAGTTGGCCTACCGATTGAAATTCGTGTCATCAGTGATGAACCTGTCAATGGCATCGAATAGAAATATGGATCTTGAATCACTCTAAATCAATTATGAGAGATATTGATTTGAGTGGGAGCGCACTGTTGAATTAACATGTTTAATTCTCAGTGCAATTAATCATGAACACTGTCTAAGTGTTTCTTGCAAAATAGTTGTAGCATAATGGCTCGCGTTTCCACCTTCCCTGTTAAAATTGAATAGCTGTTAAATATCTGGTTAAAACTTTACGTTTGGTAACGTAATGTGAGGATTGTCCTCAAAAGTGCCGAGAAGGATTTTGTCCTATCGCATGCTTTCCGTATCCTCCCGCTAATGCTATGGATCATGTGACTCTCGTCCTTCGATCCAAAAGCTAGAATTCTATTACGGTCAAGTGGAATATGTTTGCTTCCATGAAACCCAAACTTCGAAAGTTGGGATAGTTATATGATATTCATGGAACTGAAAATTATTTTCAGATACAAACAAAGCAATGTTTGTTTGCAAGTATTAGTAAAAGTGTTTACTATGCATTTGACTGTTGGGAAAGGGATCCAGAAGAACGCCTGTCATATAATGAAAGGTGAATAAAACAACAACTTAAAGAGAAAGGAAGTGTCCAAAGGGTGTTAGTATGACTTACACGCCTAGGAAGTCCGGGGCTAACACCACTCTTAAGTTGGGTGCTTCTTTTGCGAGTAGGAGAAATACTAAAAGTTAAACAGTTAGAAGTATAAAGGCAGAAAGAGAGATGACTGGAATATCCAGCTCATGTATGAATGTCATACAAGTTTTTGATGTATAGTAGGCTGGTCAAAGATATAGTTCTTAGGAATTATGGTTAAACATGTTAATCACTAATTCTTGGGTATTGTGAGTTAATCACAAAGATACCCGCTCGATTGCATTCTGTTGCGAATCAATGTAAGAGCAACTATGGCCTAAAAAGACTAGCCAGAAATGAGGTTAAGGTATACACAGGGAACATAGTAAATGTTACTATACCTTCCATCGGTGTATTGCCGTCTGTATTTATTTTCATAATTCATTTAGAGTTTTACAAACTCTAGCCCATTGCATAAGGTATCTTGCAAGAAGGTTGTTCATAAGAGAACTTTTTGTGTTCGATGTTATGAATAACACAAGGGCCATACTTTCATTATGAATGAGATGCATGTTATGAATATTGATAATAATACAATACCTCTGGGTTTACTTTCATAATTCATTTTAGAGTTTCTTACACTCTAGCCCATTGCATAATTTTTATTGCAAAAGGGTTGTTCATAAAAGAACAATTGTTGTCCAGTATTATGAATAACATGAAGGGCCATGCTTCCATCCAAGATGGGATGTATGTTATGAATATTGATGGTAAAATGATACATCCATAACACTGACACTAAATGTCGCAAGACTATGAGAATACCACACATGTGTGGAACTGCATTTGGTCACATTGGAGAAACCCGCATGGAAAAATTCCATTATGATGGATTTTGAAGTCGTTTGATTTTGAATCATCTGACACTTGCAACTTTCCTCCGAAAAGTGAAGTGACTGAAATACCGTTCACAGGCCATAAGGAACGAGCAACAAACTTATTGGTGATCATACATTTTGATGGGTGTAGTTCAATAAATGTTGTTGCAAGTAGTGGATTTATATATCTTCAGAAATGACGCAAGTAGATATATGGATATTTGCTTGATGAGACGTAAGTCTGGATCTTTTGAAATCATTCAAAAGGTTTTCAAAAATGAAGTAGAAGTTATTGTAACAAGGAAATTATGTTTCTACAATTTGATTGCAGAAAGGAATATCTGAGTTACAAGTTTAGCGAATGTCTAATGAGTTGTGAAAAGAGTTTCATAACTTACACCTTCCTGAACACCACTATGAGTGGAATGTCTGTGAAGATGTAATCAAACCATTTATGACATGGTAAGGTCAAAGTTGACATAAATAAATTTGTCATTATCCCTTTTAAAGTGATGCTTTAGAGACTGCGGCTTTTACACTGAAAAGAGCTACATCGGGTATGTTGAAATGAAGCCATGGTATGGTACGCCCAACCATGTTATATATTTTCTTAACATTTGGAATATGGGGCTTGTGTAAAAGGTTACAAACCTATTCCAAATCAGACAAGTGCTACTTTGTAGGTTATACCAAAATGTTGGGTATTCCTCCCTCACTATACCGAGGCAAATAGTTTTGCTGCGAAACAGTGTGCTTTTAAAGAGAATGGTTCTTTCAAAAAGGTGAGTGGGAGAATAGTGCAACTCGACGAGATAAACAGTATCTTCGTCATCAGATCAAAGGAAAGAGTCCTTGGAAGTAATTCCAGAGTTTCCTACTGCGACTGATACGGAAGTCTCTACAATAAAATGTATGAACTTTGGTCGAACTTGCAGTTGAACCACGTAGGCAAGGCTCGTGCAAACCTCTCAGGTGCGCAAACGAGATATTGTTGTTAGACAACATTATACCTACGATACACAAGGAAGCGTTGATGGGCCCTGACTCCGGAATTGGCTAAATGCCAATACAACCTGAGTTAGTTTCCATATAAGTGATTCAAGATTAAAACCTTGATACACCTTTCGAAAGACTTAAAGTCTAACGAATATTTATGGAACTTTAAACTGATATGGATAAAAATGTTTTATCCATAAAGCTCGACTTGTTGAAATAACAAGTTCAAGAGTTGACTATGATAAGGTTGTTTTCATCGTAGCGATGCTTAAAGTCGGTTCGGGTTGAACAAGCAATTAATAATCATGAGATATGAAACATGGATGACAATAGGATTTCCATCTGATGGAAATGAAACCAAGGACTTGCATGTGTTACAGTCCAAGGCATTTTGTCTATCTAGAGGATGCTAGTAAGGGTGCAAACTTCAGAGTTCCAGCGATGGACAGAAGAGAGAAAAATGGAGCTGGAATCTTCGTCCTTTGATGAAATGGTGAAAGGGTTCTGACTTCATCAATGGGTAACGAAGATGCTTGTAATTCAAGAAAGTAAGTGGGGGTGTAATAATATTTCTAAAAACCTTGTGTGCTTGACACATTGTTAATTGGAAATAAATTTCTTGACACGAATTAGGACATCATTTGAAATTGTTTTTGATGAAGTGCTTAGGCTAAATAGCTTCAATTTTAGGCATGATGATCTATGGAGATAGATTTACCTAATATGGCTAAGCAATGAATACATATTGACAAGGTGCTAAAACCTATTTAGCATTTAAAACGCCAAGGAGTGATTCTTGACTAAGTCACATGGAAAGAGTTTTTACAATACTCGGTGTCCCAAAACACTGAGGAGTAAAATACATGATGGAGATTCCACACACCTTCGTGTTTTCTTGCAAGCGGAGATCATGAAAAGTTCGTTGTAAAATGTTACATCGATACAGTCTTCATCTTTTCTCCATGCGATTTTCAATTTAAGTTAAGGGTTTTGTGTAATACACAATATGGTGGCACGGTAGTTGGAAATTGTTCCCAACAAGATACTGTGGCGAATTCTATAACAAATGACTAAGTATGTTGATGCTTTAGAAGCGACAAAAGAAGATGTTGAATCATATAGTTCAGTCATGAACTTAGTATGGTTCCAAGATGGCTTTTGTCAATGGGACACTACTGCAGGTAGTTGCTCCATAACTCAGTCTGAGGAATCCAGGTTCGACCTATGATTCACATACATACAATGCCAAGTCCACACAAAATATGAATTTTGTGAAAGCATGAAAATGCGAGGATATGCAGAGATACACACGGAGCTGAAATTGTCAAATCCGATGGACGTCAGGCTATAACACATGCAAAGCATTTTTTACACCAGTATGCCATAGGTGTAAAGTGCATTAGCATTAATTAGATTATTGACTCTAGTGCAAGTGGGAGTCTGTAGGAGATATGCCCTAGAGGCAATAATAAATGATATTATTTATCTCCGAGTTCATAATTATGTTTATGTTCCATGCCATAACTGCAATGATTCTCGAGTCTGCAATATCCACGAGGCTCGGAGGAAGACTCATATGCACGTGTGGCATAATAAACGGTAAGAAGTATTCCTAGTCTGGCCTCCAAGACTAGCTCAAGTGTTGCATGATGGTTCTGTTTTCCTGATCATGGGCATGTCTATGCCAGCAATTTTGAGGCACAATGTTAAGAGAACATTTGTGTTGAATCGACCCGGATTGATGTTATGCTAAGAGATTCATTCGTCACACGTTAATGGTGCATAACACAGAGATGGTTAATGTTTACATGATTCCTTAGACCAAGAGAGTATCGAGTTTCTTCATGCTTGCTTCATGAACTTTGGGGTTTGTTAAACGTCATCCGTAAATGGGTGGCTATTACGGCGGCTTACGGGTTCATGGAAAAGTGTGTCAAGTAACTTGATAGCTCAAGATTGGGATTTGCTCCTCTGACGATGGAGAGATATTCTCGGGCCCTCTCGGTATTATGGTATCCATCATCTTCTGGCCAGACATAGTGTGATTTGATCACTGGGATGCCGGAACACGGAAACGAGAAAAGAGAACAAAACCGGTAACGAGGTCACTTGCATGGTGGACAAATTGTTCATCCACGGGGATGCAACAAATCTCACCTCGGGTGTTTGTGACATATCGCAAAGCAACAGGAATAGCTCACTCCAACTGGAGGTTCACTCGAATATTCATTCGTGTGGGTAGAGGGGTCAATATGGGTGTCCACGGCTCCGATGTTGATCATTGATCAGAAGGGGTTCCGGGTCATGTATATACTTCACCGAACCTATAGGGTCACACGCTTAAGGGTCATCTATCTACTGAATACTAGACAGGGAGTCTGAGAGAAAATCATCGAAAAAGTGTCGGACACCGAAAAGTTTCGGACAGCGGAAAAGTTCCGCAGAGAGAGGTCGCGGGATGAGTTTGGTTGAAACCGAAATAGTTGTCTCGGGGTATGCCATTAAGTCAAAATGGTTTCAGCACATGCCTGATAATTCTTGGAGGGTGCCAGAATCATTCTGGAAACTTTTCGGAATTTTCAAAAATAAAAACCGGAAATGTTCCGGAGCTGCAAGAACCGGTTCAGATGCTTTTCGCAGATGAAAATCACTAAACTGGAATTGTTCCAGAACACGTTGAAAATTATTATGGTCGGTACTGGAAATGTTCTAAGCCCACATAAATATTTTCAGTTCGAACGGACGCTGAAATATGTCTAGGACAGAAGTGCTTTTTGGGATATTTTATGGAAAGCCACCTTTTGGGGCTTTGCCCAAAAGATCTAGGGATGACATGGATGGATTGGGAGGCCCTCATGGGGCCCCCCATGGGGTGTGGCCAGCCACACTTGGGGTCCACCTTGGAGCCCCTCTTGTTCCTTGGTTTCACTCTTATGCCCTTGAGGAAGGACTTCATTCATGTGCATTTTGGGTTTTTGTGTTAAACTACCCTACCCCTTGGGATTTCCTATAAATAGAGGTGGAGGGGCAGCCCTCCACACTCACTCTTTCTCACATACAAGTGCCATGCATGATCTGGCTTCTCTCTCCCTCCCAGCGAAATAGTTTCGTAGAGCTGTAAGGTTGTCTGGGTTCCGGCAGGAACTAGTTCTGGACGGCGAAGCCCTGCCGGATAGATGACACCGTATGTGTGCAACTCTTTAGAGAGATCGTAGTTTCGGTCTTAGTTCGTGAGTGCCTCCCAAAGGGCTGTCCGTGTGACCGTCCAAGTTTCGAAGGTCCTCCCGAAGGGCTGTCCGAGTGACCGTTTGAGTTTCGAAGGTCCTCCCGAAGGGCTGTCTGCGACACCATCTGGGGGGCTGTTCGATCGTCTCCCGGAGGGCTGTCTGAGGAGCAGATGAGGGTATACATCCTCGAGGTTGGGAAGCTGAAGATACTAGCTGCGGGGATCTGCACCGCTGATCGTCATCGACTCTACTTCCCGCTGCACTACGAGTAGGTAACGAAAAAGATCAAACCATGTATACAGTCTCCATAGTGGTCCTGGGCTGGTGCGTAGGTCCGAATTTTTTTGTTTTCTGTCACGTTCCCCTTCACCTCGCTCGGGTTCAGTTAGAGCCCAACGCTTCACACACAGGCGCGTACGTGTACGAGAGAAACGCGCATCGCTCGGCCCCCGACCACCCACCGTAATCGGGAACTCCCCGATATTTTCCTCGCCCTCGCTTCTACCACGGTTTTTTCCATCATGGACGGCCCAAAGAATGTCATGCAGCTGCGTCTCGGGCCCGCCCAGGACGAAAATCCCATTTTCTGTCATGACTTTTTGTCATATAAGTAGGAGCCCACCACATCTATGATGATACCGGGTTTTGTCACAATTATTGTCATAGAAGTGTCATAAGTATGACAGAAAAAAATTCGTTCGGCCAAAATGTCACGGATGTGTCTTTTTTGTAGTGAGTTCCTTTTTAGTTTAGTTTTACTTAATATTAAAATGTCCCTAAATTAGTAATACCACAAAACCCACTGCCAAAAAAGGTTTTACCCCAAAACAATTTAGTTTAGTATTTTATAAAATACAATAGGCATTTAATTAATTGTTATAGCCATTGTTTTAATTATTTTGGTGCATTTAAACATTCTATAAAAGTGTGGTTCCTCCACCATAATTCCCTATCAATTATTTGACTCATTTAGAACATTTTAGTTTTATTGTCTAAAAACTTTGTTGTTTGCCTCAATTTTGAATTTGAATTTGAATCGATTTCAAACTAACACGAGATTAGCAACAGTAATCGAGGTGATGTGGCATCATTAACAGAGGTTGTTGTAGCTTAATTATCCGGGTGTCACAGAAGGTGCCACTGTTGGCTCCATTTGGTGTCACAGTCCGATATGTTATGACTGTCATTGCATCCACCTATTTGGTTGCTACTTTTTTCTTTCTTTTATACATTTCGTTATGTTCTCCAACCCTTCAGCCATGCGGGAGAAATATAGTAGGACATACTACATCTATTAAAATTTAAAAATTGGATACAAGGGAAGGGAATAAAAGATTATACAAGATGGTGTAACCAAACAGTTGGATAAGAAGAATATAGTTTGTTTATAGGGTGGATAAAATATGGCAATTTTATGCTTGAGTTTTCCATTCTAGCCAATGATGTGTTATCATCATCGTGGAATATTTTCTTCTCTTGTAGTTCGTATGCACTTTGAAAGAATGGCACATTAAGAGATTGTTCCCTATGAATGGCAACTTCAATACTTGGAAGATTGTCCATGTTTATGATAGTTGTTTGGAACTTGATATTTCTTCCTGGTATTTGCTAGTAGTAGATCCTAGGATATTGAGTTACCATACACGGAAAACTAGTCTTAAGTATCATCAAGTGACATGTTTTAATTTTATTTTATTATAGGAGAGAGACATCCAAAATTTACACCAAGTCCAGTTCTTTGGCAAATCTTAGGGATGTTGTGCTCTAACCACAATCATCAAGAGGCCTTGCTAATCCTGAAAGCCCCTCCCCTAAGATGCGCAAGGTCCTCTTCTGTTTGGTATCAACCAGAATGAGTCGCTGACCAAAGAGCTGAACCTTGGTGGGGATATCAACAATAGCTCAATGAATTTATAAGCGGTTCTCCATGCAAGAGCAGGAGCAAAGATGGGCATGAGTGATGCAGCGACATGCCTCAAAATAGCCTGCAGAGAAAATTCAGTGACATGAGTGTCTTTTCTTCTCCACCCGCCGGCCTTCAAACTCAACCGATCTCAGCTTCAACGGTTGGTTGCGAGATGTGAGGCCGGGGCTGATGTGGTTTCTCCCAGGAGAATGTGCAGGAAGAATTAACAACAAATTATATCTCTATTTTCATCATTCAACCTCTGGTGTCCATTTTAGACCGTGAAATCAGTGACATGCTTTAATTACGTGTTTGTGAAATTGGTGGTGTTGCATAATTCTAGTCCGCTTGGAAGTGTTCAATCTTTAGTACACAATGAAAAATAATTGTGAAATTGGTAGAGTGACCCTTTATCTTGTAGAGTGACACAATGAAAAAACTAGTCTTAAGTATGTGCTTTGATTGATGATTCTTCATTGGTTGCATATTTATCTGTATCAGTCCTTCACCGCCACTTTAGAGGATTGGAGAAAGTAAGTTATGCCACATACCAACTTAAAATAAGTGAACTCACCACAACAAGATTTAGTGGACTTCTTCCCTTAATTGACTCCAACAACCAAGATCTGGAGAGAGCCAATAAATTTGGCAACACCCTACCTTCACAGTCTGACTGAGGTAGTGGCTAGAGTACATGCTCACACCTCAAGATCAAATGGCCAAAGATTAAAGACAGGGTGAAGATTATGGGCAATGGCATGTGCTTGAAAACAAGTTTTTTACGATCAACCAGTATTCTTTGTTTCGCACGCACAGGCTGGAGAGGCCCATCGTGGTGCAGCAGTCTAGTCTCGCATGGGTGTATGTTGTGCAAGTCACGTCACCAATAGCTAGGTAGTCAACTTCACTCTCGAATACCCGGTAGCTATTATGTGCATTGCACCCCTTCCTGCATGGCTGAAGGGTCGGAGAACATAAGGAAATGTGGAAAAGAAAGATAAAATTAGCAAAACAAAAGGTGGATGCCGTGATGGTCACAACATACCTAGCGGCAACACCAGATGGAGCCAAGAATGGGACTGTCTACCTCGTCTACATCGTACAACTCACGCCATATGAGCTTCCCTCGATCGACGGCTTACCGATAGTGAAGTTTTTGTATGACCATACCTGCACGAGAAGAGGGACTCACAAATCGTAAGTATTTGCTTGTCATGGTGCAGGCCTTGCTCAGTTCATGGTACATCGAGCAATCTCCAGGTCTTGCTCAGATAGAGATGAGTTGAGCCATCTCCAGGTCGACATCATCGATCATCCTGGCTATGCGGTTTATGCGCTTGTCCACGGTGTCGCCGTGGGAGCTGGCAAACATCACCGAACCGAATAAAAACAGGATGAATGCCTCCAGCTAATGACTAAATAGATCATCATTTGCTTCGTCCACATTACGATTCATGATGTCCATCTTGCATAAAAATAACATAACATACATTCTACACAAAATAGAATCCACACGAATAATTGGACAAGGAAAATCTGACGGTATTTGGAAAATATCCTTATACCTTAAAGTGAAGAAGCCACTTCAAGGTGGATCCATGGTTGTCTTTTTAGGATCCTTATAGTTTTGACTTCCCCTGCTATGTGTGTGTGCGAGTCATCAGGTGCATATTGATGCGTGATGGCTTCCCCTACTATGGGTAAGTTAGTGCGCATTGAGACATCTTGCAAGGTGATCTTCATATCCTTGCATGGCAAGTGAAACGTGTTCATTTTGGGATGCGAACGGTCGGTAAGAGTGGCGGGGATTGATAAGTCATAATTGAAGTGACCTGGCCGTGCAGTCATGAGCTCAAGCATCCACGCAAACGGAAGAAGGCTAGCTCTTGACAACCTAATGGATGAAAAGATCCTCGTAAAAGGGGTGGTTGCCTAAAAGTCGTGAAAGGCAAAAAGGGTCTTCAAGCATACCTGTCTATCCATCAACGATCCAACCTCCATGTTTCCTTGTTGGTGCAGATCCTAAATGTCTCTAGATTCTCACGCCTACAACGGTGTTGCGTGTCAATCTCACGGTCCAATGGGAAGTAGCTCTACAGGTATTGTAATTATGCAGTATCATTCTTTTCTTAGAATCCACAATCATTCTTAATAACAAGAATAATGCAAATGGCGAAGTAACAAGATTATCAACCGTAATACACAAACTATTCTTAATTGAGGAGGGTTCTATCAACCACGATATAGTACATAGGACTTTGATATATTTACATATTATTTTGATGAACTACAACACATAGAGATAGTGTAAAATCATGTTTGATTCATTATGCATTAGCAGCAAAACAAGGAAATATCAGCCGTTTGTTGTAAAAAGCACTAGCGTCATAGGTACAGTACTTTCTTTAGCGATAATTTACCCTCTTGCTCCATAAGAATTGTAGGTAAAAGTAATTTTTGTTCCATAGTAATCATCTCATTCTCAACATTTCATTCTGTCTCGGCAAGTATCTGAATTCGTTTAACTACAGATTGGGAACTAAACAAGATTTACTATACTACAACAAACTCTTGTCATGTTTGTGCAAGCAGCTGAGAGTTGGTATAGGGACCGCTCGACCAACGGGCGACAGCTGGTGCTAAAATCTCATCGACGACACCCGCCAAATATAAGTATAAATAGAAAGACAAGTAACTCATCGAGGTGGGGTGGAAGCTCACCTTCATTCTCATGGTGCCCGCCCAACTCGTCCTTGGTGGCAGAGCGTGGTCCTGCTCCTCCTTTAGTTTCAAGTCTTCATCCATGGCTGCTCTAAGTTAGGATTTTGGAAGGGGGTCGATTGCTTCCAACTCTGGAGATTGGAAGAGGGTTTGGATAGGGAATCGATTGACTAGAACCTAAGAGGTATGGGGTGGAGAAGAAGTGCCTTGGGAGCTGCAACTTGAGGGGGTTGATTGATTGCTACTAGACTTTCTAGTGGAGCGGATGGGAATGTGAGTCACTCGTTCAAAAGTCCGGTAATAAATTGACACCTAAGTTGCAATGTGACAACGAGACTTCTCAACTCTCTTTGAGGTACGTACATGTGCATCTATATAGCCACTGTTGGGAGCAATCAATCAACAAGAGTAGTGGATATATTAGTGCACATGCATGTACTCAAAGAGAGATGGGAAGGCTCGCTGACGCATCGCAACGATTTAGGTGGCAATTTATTACCTGCCTTTTGAACAGGTGACTTTCCAACCGTATGGTCAAACAAAGAGGCGAAATTTGGTTTTTCTACATTACTTTTACACGCCTCATGTTCTCCATCCACTCAACTAACAACTAGTAGCAATCAATCAACCCCCATCAAGTAGCATATGCCACCTTTTCTCCATCCAGTACTTCTTCCCAGGTTCCGGTCAACCAATTTTCTATACAAATCCTCTTCCAATATCCACAGTTGGAAGCAATCAATTCTCTTTCCAAACCCCTAACCTAGAGCCACCATGGACGATGACTTCAAACTCCAAAAGAAGTAGGACCACCCTACCGCCTGCTGCAGATGAGTTGACTGGGCACCCGGACGATGATAGAGAGATTCCAACCCCACCCTGATGTGTTACTCATTTTTATTGCACCAGCTATCGCCCGTTGGCCATGCATTACCTGTACCGACTCTCAGCTGCTTCTTATCGATTTAATTCATTACATGCAGCACAAAGGGGAACATGAGTTTGTTGTAGTTTAGCAAATCTTGTCTAGTTGCCAATCTTCAGTTTGTTGAATTCAGATACCTGCTACAATAGAAGGGGATGTGGAGAATGATAAGATTATTATGTAATCAAAATTACTTTTACCTGTAATTCTTTTTGAGCAAGAGGGTACATTGTCTCTAAATTAGACACCGCTAACTATGCCGCTAGTGGTTTCTACAACAAAAGTTGTCATTTTCTTGTTATGGTTCCAAAATAGGACTAATCGAACATAATTTTGTATTATTCATATGTGTTGTAGTTCATCCAAATAATGCGTACTTACATCAAAACCCTATGTACTATATTGTGGTTGATATAACTCTACAATTAAATATAGTGTGTGTATTATAGTTGATAATCTTGTTACTTTACCATTTAGATTCTTCTTGTTCTTAAGAATGACAATGGTTGCTCAAAAAATGTACTATTCATATGTGTTGTAGTTCATCCAAATAATATGTACTTACACCAAAGCCCTATGCACTATATTGTGGTTGATAGAACTCTCCAATTAAATATAGTTTGTATATTATAGTTGATAATCTTGTTACTTTACCATTTAGATTCTTCTTGTTCTTAAGAATGACAACGGTTGCTCAAAAAAAGAATGATAGTGCATAGGGCTATACCCATAAAATCTACTAGATCGTGACATTGACAGGCGCCACCGCTGCATGCGTGAGAATTTAGAGACATTTAGGATCCGCGCTAGTAAGGAAGCATGGATGTTGGATCGTCGATGGACAAACATGTACGCCTGAAGTCCCTCCTTGCTCTTCACTAGTTTTTGGCAACCATCCTTTTTACAAGAGGCTTTTCATCAATCAGGTTTTCAATCAGATTTTCGTGGCTGCTCGGCAGTAGCATGTCAATTACGACTTATCGATCCCGGCTGCTCTTGCCGACCGCTGGTGTCTCGATAAATACATGTTTCACCCGCCATGCGAGGAGATGATGATCACTTTGGAAAATGTCTCCATGCTCAGTGGCTTACCTATAGCAGCGGAAGCCGTCACATGCAAGATCTAATGACTGGCACGCAGACCTTGTTGACCGTTTTAGGATGGTCGTACTGTCCACATACCCAAATAAGGATCCAAAGAAAAGCATCCATGGACCCATGTTGAAGTGGCTTTGTCAGTTTAAGATATTACGATATTTTCCAAATCCTGGTAGATTTTTCTTGCCCAGCTTTATCTATGTAAATTTTATTTTTCTGGAATGTATGTTATGTTATTTTTGTGGCAGGTGCGCATCGTGAACCTTAATGGAAGTGTTCATCATGTTTTTATTCGGATGGGTCATGTTTGTCAGCTCCCACGATGACACCTTGGACAAGATGCCTCAGCTCAGGTTTGACTCTGCGGTGCTTTGCTCAACGAACCATGAACTGGACAAAGCCTACAATATGACAGGAAAATCCTCGATGATTTGTAGGTGCTCTCTTCTCATGTAGGTATGGTCGTATGAACACTTCACTATTGGCAGGCCATCGGTACAAGGCAGCCCATATATGGCAGTGAGTTGTATAGCATAGACAAGGTGAATGGGCCCACTGTTGGCTCGATTTAGTGTCGTGTTAGGTACGTTATGACTGTCATTGCATCCACCTATTGATTTGGTACTTTTATCTTTCTTTTCTACATTTCCTTATGTTTTCATGCCCTTTAGCCATGCTGGAAGGGGCACAGTGTGCGTAACTGCACACTGGAAGGGACACAGCGTAATTGCTACTCACTGTTCAAGAGTGAATTTGAATACCTAGCTATTAGTGAGACCTGCACACCGTGCACTTATGAGAGATTGGACGCTCGTGCTTCGACGGGCCTCTCCAGCCTCTTCCCATGAAACAAACAATATGGGTTGACATGCAAGAAGCACATTTTCAAGCATATTGCCCCTCATCTTCAACCTGTCTGCAATATTTGGCCATTTGGTCTTGATGTATGGGCTTGCTACTGAGCGTTTCCTCTGTGCCATCACATACCTTAGTCGCCATCCCAATTGATAACTTTTATAGCGTCGCCAATTTTTTAACTTATTTCATTGGAGCTGGACTTTGTTGCCATGTCACGATTAGTGTCAGCGCTAGAGGGCATCAAAGGATCTCAAAGGAGGTGCCATCTAGATCCCCATATGTCCTTTGGATCCCAAATGTATCCAACTCAAATGGCGATAAGATAAAAAACCTCAAAGTGCTAGGTAGCCTTTTGAAACTGTCACAAGCATAAAAAACTTCTATTCAGAATGTCACCTTTTCAAATGGCATATTCGTGATTGTTATCTTAGTCGCCATCCCAATTGGCCATATATAGTGTCGACTATTTCTTTACTTATTTCATTGGATTTGTGATTTTTTTCGCAATGTTAGGATATGTGCTGGTGTGAGAGGCCTCGTATGTCCTTGGGGTCGCAAGAAAGCATATGTGACCGGCAATGAGCGATTCTAGCCACTAGGTCGTGCCATCTGTCTATTTAATACCAATACCAATAGCATGCCCCCACAACTGGAATACAAGTGGAGAACCCTAGCCAAGTATAATGGCAGATAATAGCATGTCGCAAGGGCAGAAAATAACAAGCACAAGGACCAACAACTTAAGACTCATGGACAACTGTGGAAACAGAGATGGCAGGAACATAAAATTTGGATGTGGGAAGAGAACCCTAATGATAACATAAC
This sequence comes from Triticum aestivum, assembly GCF_018294505.1. NCBI lineage: Eukaryota > Viridiplantae > Streptophyta > Magnoliopsida > Poales > Poaceae > Triticum > Triticum aestivum. The sequence continues at coordinate 118,097,988 of NC_057814.1, forward strand.
AAGGTGTAAATAGATGCACCATCCTACACTGGTTGGCAAGAGACAAGCTGAAAACGATTAGAGGTCATATCACATGGAAAGAAGCTCTAGCGTCTAGAACCCAAGGCTGGATTGCAGCACCAGCAGACTGAGAAAGAGCAGATGCAGAAGCACTCCTTGCTTGTGGCTCGGTGGCAACAATAGCAGAGGATCCCATGTATCGAGAAGAAGCCTGGGGTGCATGGCCTTGCTGATCAAGGACCCGTCTAACACAGAATGCAACTAACTGCTCTTGATGAAGCTGGAAATAACCATCTATGTTGTATCCTGCCTTCTTGCGGTACGAGGAGACATCACTTGAAGGTGTAGCCTTGGAGGTGCATGTCCGCTGAGGAAATGCTAGAATAATGGTCTGTAGAGTTTGCACAGAAGTAGCCCCAAGAGAACGAAGATGAGTCTCCTCAATGATCAAGCTAGAAAGGGCCTCCATCAAGGTGGGAGGAGTCGTACGACCAAACAATTGAGTGTGAATGTTTTCAAAATTCTTGCTTGGTTCACAAACTTAAACATGAGAGTCTGGTCATCATATTTTTCCTTCACTGCACATGACTCACAACCAGAATTAACCTTTGGAACCATGGAACCTAGCTAACCAGTGGTGCGAGTGAAATCTCCATAGTACTCTTCTAAGGATATGTTTTCTGGCTGCCGAGGTTGCATAAATTCAGGAGCAAGGAGAAATGAAGTTGCTTAGAGTACTTCTGAATTTATGAGTTTGCAGGGGCTCGATCGATCGACGCTCGAGCGATTGTAAAGGCCCTCGTTGTGCACGAGACTGCTTTCACATTACAGAGAACCCGTTCAATCGATCGATGTGAGTCTCTCACTACCCTGCACCTGTATGTGTGGTCTGTGATAGTCGTCGAGAATCCTGCATATGCGCGAGTCGTTGCGATAGTGTGCGGTAGTGTATGAGGTCTTGATCGAGCAATACGAGTTTCTCTCTCTCTCTCTCTCTCTCTCTCTCTCTCTCTCTCTCTCTCTCTCGATAATCTGTCTGTAGCAGCCAAGACGTATGTGCTATAGTTGGAGGTCCTCCGTTCTGTGTACGCGCGAGTGTGTAGTTGCGTGGGAGCGCGAGTGTGTAGTTGCGAGGAGCTCCCGCACGCAATACATAGAGTTGAGAGTATCGTGCATCCTTGCACCAAGATAGTTGGTGCACATTATAAACGGCAACCAACTCATTACCCGGGTACATTCATGTGTGTCTTAGGTATATACCAAGGACTAATTGATGGCAATGATTCACGCATGATTGGGCCATTTTTCATCTTGGAGAAGAGTTGGAGCAGTGCTAGATAACCTAGCATCTTATTATAACCAACACCAACATGTGATCAATGTGCTAGAGAAGTGATAAAAATTGTTAGCACGGAGCACCTGTGTGACGCCCGGATACTTAAGCTCAGTGAACCTCTGCTAATGATGCCACATCACCTTGATTATTGTTGCTAATCTCGCGATAGTTCGAAATCGATTCAAAATTCAAATTTGAAATAAAGTCAAACAATAAAAGTTTTTAAATGTCAAAACTAAAATGCGCTAAAGGTGAAAAATAATACATAACTAATCATGGTGGAGAAACCACACTTTTACAAAATGTTTAAATACTCTAAAATGAATAAAACAGTGGATTAAACTATTATTTAAATGCTTTTAAAATAGTAAAAATGTTCTAACTAAATTAATTGGGTACCAAACTTTTGGTGGCAGTGGTATATTTAGTAGGAATAATTTAGATGCTAATTATATAATTTACAAAATTAAATTAAATTAAAAAGAAATGGGATAAAACAGAAAAGAAAAAAACTATTAAAAAAAGGCCCCCCTTCCCCCCCACTGGGCCTCTTGGCCCAGTCGGCTCAGCCGACCAGGCCGGCCCAGTCCAACTCCCCATTGTCTTCCTCCCCTGTTCAAAGAAGCGCCGTGGACGCTCGTGCCGCGTCCGTGGCCAGGATCTCCACGCGTCGGCCATCTGCCGTCTCTCCGCGGTGGATAAGGAGGCCACCGATGCCCTGGACGGAAACCCTAGCCTTCGCCCCCTCGCCTCGCTCCGTGCCTTCGATCTGGTTGGACCCGAACGACCTCGCCTGCGCGCTCCCCGTCACCGCCGCGCCCTGAGCTCGCGTCCAGCATCTCCACCGTCCTTCGCTGCTTCACCTACAAGACCGGATCGACGACGAGGACCACCAACGCCGTTGTTTACGTCGTCTTCTTCCTCGGATGCCGCCGGTCATCGCCGTTCGATTCGCCTCCACCGAGCCTCCCTCAAGCCCACTAACCTGCTCGTCGACCCCGCTGTGAGCCTCTACTCCTTTCCCCGCTCTCTATTGCCTCGCGCAGGTCCCTGAGCACTGGCTTCCTTCATAGCCGAAGCTTTGTTTCCCGTCGTCGTTGCTTTTGTCGTTCGGTAGTTAGGCCCAGAACAAACCGGCTGCCGTCGTGTTCCGGCCGTGCCCTTCCCGTCGCCCTCGCGCCCACGTCCGCTCCGGGCCGCGCGCCCCGCTTGCGCTGGCTGCGCCCGGATCGCCGACTGCCGCGCCTGCTGCTTCCTGCTTCCGTGCCTGCGCATGCTGCTGCCTGCTGCCGCTGCAGCCGCGCCTCGCCCGCTCCCACCTCGACCAGCCGGCGCACTACCCACGACCTGCACCGCCCCTGGCTGCGCTTGGCCGTGGCCATCTTCTGCCTACGCCCGCGCGTGCGTGCGCGCCGGCAGTGCCGTAGCTAGGATTTGGCCACGCCCCAGGCCAACCTTGGCACTACAGTAGCTTGTAGTCTATGGCAAGTGGAACCCTCCTTGATTAGATTAGTTAATTCGATGTTTTTGTTGACACGTGTTAGAATGACAGACAGGACCCACTTTGACCCAGTCAACCTTGACCTGGTCAACAGTCAACCAGACCCTCCTGACCCCACATGTCATTGATTGTGGCTAGCCCCTGCTGAGTATAAAATGTATATTCTGTTTTTAATTCGATTTAATAATAATTCCAGGAATTTTAGAAAAACTTTAAAACTTTAGAAAATCATAAAAAATAAACCGTAGCTCGGATGAAGAAACTTTGTACATGAAAGTTGCTCAGAACGTCGAGACGAATCCGGATACGCAGCCCGTTCATCCGCCACACATACCGAGCATAGCAAACACGCAACTCCCCCCTCCCCCGGTTCATCTGTCCGAAAACGCGAAACACCGGGGATACTTTCCCGGATGTTTCCCCCCTTCGCTAGTAGCACCTAGTACTGCGTTAGGTCACCCCTAGCACTGCATATTGCCATGTTATGCTTTGTGATGCTTTGATTGCTCTGTTATTTATTGGTTCCCTTTCGTTACTTTTTTCCGGTAGACCCCGAGACCGCGGTTGAACCAGTGA